>NC_083366.1:2730000-3030000 GCF_030254825.1 Meriones unguiculatus
AACTAAATCACATGTGTGTCGCTCGCTCCATTAGGAATACAGGAAAACTGAACAGTAATATATCTCACTGTACAGCACAACAACAAGTTTCCAACGAAAGAACAGAAAAGCAAAGCACTACTTTTAAACAGAATCACCTGTGTGTTGCTCGCTCAATTAGGAATACAGGAAAACTGAAAAGTGTTATCTCGCACTGTACGGCCCAGAAACAAGTTTCCATTGAAAGAACAGAAACACAAAGCACAACTTTGTAAACTAATTCACATATGTGTCGCCTGTTCAATTATTATAACAGGAAAACTGAAAAGTGATATAACCCTAACCCTAACCCTAACCCTAACGCTAACCCTAACCCTAACCCTAACCCTAACCCTAACCCTAACTTGTTCCTAACAGGAACAAGTTTCCTAACAGGGACAATTTTCCAACGAAAGAATGTAAATGAAAAGCACTACTTTGTAAACTGAATCACATGTGTGTCACTCGCTCAATTAGGAATACAGGAAAACCGAAAAGTGTTATCTCGCACTGTACGGCACAGAAACAAGTTTCCATCGAAAGAACAGAAAAGCAAAGCACAACTTTGTAAACTAATTCACATACGTGTCGCCTGTTCAATTATTATAAGAGTAAAACTGAAAAGTGATATAACACACTATACAGCACAGGAATATGTTTTCATCGAAAGAACAGAAAAGAAGCACAACTTTGTAAACTAAATCACATACGTGTCGCCCGTTCAATTATTACAACAGGAAAACTGAAAAGTGATATATCACACTGTACAGCACAGAAACAAGTTTCCAAGAAGAACAGAAACCCAAAGCACTACTTTGTAAACTAAATCACAAGTGTGTCGCTCACTCAATTAGGAATACAGGGAAACCGGAAAGTGTTATCTCACACTGTATGGCACAGAAACAAGTTTCCAAAGAAAGAACAGAAACGGAAAGCACAACTTTGTAAACTAAATGACACACGTGTCGCCTGCTAATTATTATAAGAGGAAAACTGAAAAGTGATATAACAAACTGTACAGCACAGGAACATGTTTTCATCAAAAGAACAGAAACGCAAAGCACAACTTTGTAAACTAATTCACATACGTGTCGCCTGTTCAATTATTATAAGAGGAAAACGGAAAAGTGATATAACACACTGTACAGCACAGGAACATGTTTCCATCGAAAGAACAGAAACACAAAGCACAACTTTGTAAACTAATTCACATACATGTCGCCTGTTCAATTATTGTAACAGGAAAACTGAAAAGTGATATATCACATTGTACAGCACAGGAACAAGTTTCAAATGAAAGAACAAAAAAGAAAATCACCTATTTGTAATCTAAATCAAATGTGTGTCGCTCGCTTCATTAGGAATACAGGAAAACTGAAAAGTAATATATCTCACTGTACAGCACAAGAACAAGTTTCCAACGAAAGAACAGAAAAGCAAAGCACTACTTTTAAACAGAATCACCTGTGTGTCGCTCGCTCAATTAGGAATACAGAAAAACTGAAAAGTGTTATCTCGCACTTTACGGCACAGAAACAAGTTTCCATTGAAAGAACAGAAACGCAAAGCACAACTTTGTAAACTAATTCACATATGTGTCGCCTGTTCAATTATTATAACAGGAAAACTGAAAAGTGATATAACCCTAACCTTAACCCTAACCCTAAGGCCCTAACCCTAACCCTAACCCCTAACCCTAACCCTAACCCTAACCCTAACCTGTAACCCTAACCCTAACCCTAAACCTAACCCTTACCCTAACGCTAACCCTAACCTTAACCCTAACCCTAACCCTAACTTGTTCCTAACAGGAACAAGTTTCCTAACAGGGACAAGTTTCCAACGAAAGAATGTAAATGAAAAGCACTACTTTGTAAACTGAATCACATGTGTGTCACTCGCTCAATTAGGAATACAGGAAAACCGAAAAGTGTTATCTCGCACTGTACGGCACAGAAACTAGTTTCCATCGAAAGAACAGAAAAGCAAAGCACAACCTTGTAAACTAATTCACATACGTGTCGCCTGTTCAATTATTATAAGAGGAAAACTGAAAAGTGATATAACACACTATACAGCACAGGAATATGTTTTAATCGAAAGAACAGAAAAGCAAAGCACAACTTTGTAAACTAAATTGCATACGTGTCGCCCGTTCAATTATTACAACAGGAAAACTGAAAAGTGATATATCACACTGTACAGCACAGAAACAAGTTTCCAAGAAGAACAGAAACCCAAAGCACTACTTTGTAAACTAAATCACAAGTGTGTCGCTCACTCAATTAGGAATACAGGGAAACCGGAAAGTGTTATCTCACAATGTATGGCACAGAAACAAGTTTCCAAAGAAAGAACATAAACGCAAAGCACAACTTTGTAAACTAATTCACATACGTGTCGCCTGTTCAATTATTATAAGAGGAAAACTGAAAAGTGATATAACACACTGTACAGCACAGGAACATGTTTCCATCGAAAGAACAGAAACGCAAAGCACAACTTTGTAAACTAATTCACATACGTGTCGCCTGTTCAATTATTATAACAGGAAAACTGAAAAGTGATATATCACATTGTACAGCACAGGAACAAGTTTCAAATGAAAGAACAAAAAAGAAAATCACTAATTTGTAAACTAAATCACATGTGTGTCGCTCGCTCCATTAGGAATACAGGAAAACTGAACAGTAATATATCTCACTGAACAGCACAAGAAGAAGTTTCCAACGAAAGAACAGAAAAGCAAAGCACTACTTTTAAACAGAATCACCTGTGTGTTGCTCGCTCAATTAGGAATACAGGAAAACCAAAAGTGTTATCTCGCACTCTACGGCCCAGAAACAAGTTTCCATTGAAAGAACAGAAATGCAAAGCACAACTTTGTAAACTAATTCACATATGTGTCGCCTGTTCAATTATTATAACAGGAAAACTGAAAAGTGATATAACCCTAACCCTAACCCTAACCCTAACGCTAACCCTAACCCTAACCCTAACCCTAACCCTAACCCTAACCCTAACTTGTTCCTAACAGGAACAAGTTTCCTAACAGGGACAAGTTTCCACCGAAAGAATGTAAATGAAAACACTACTTTGTAAACTGAATCACATGTGTGTCACTCGCTCAATTAGGAATACAGGAAAACCGAAAAGTGTTATCTCGCACTGTACGGCACAGAAACTAGTTTCGATCGAAAGAACAGAAAAGCAAAGCACAACTTTGTAAACTAATTCACATACGTGTCGCCTGTTCAATTATTATAAGAGGAAAACTGAAAAGTGATATAACACACAGTACAGCACAGGAATATGTTTTCATCAAAAGAACAGAAAAGAAGCACAACTTTGTAAACTAAATCACATACGTGTCGCCCGTTCAATTATTACAACAGGAAAACTGAAAAGTGATATATCACAGTGTATGGCACAGAAACAAGTTTCCAAAGAAAGAACAGAAACGGAAAGCACAACTTTGTAAACTAAATGACACACGTGTCGCCTGTTTAATTATTATAAGAGGAAAACTGAAAAGTGATATAACACACTGTACAGCACAGGAACATGTTTTCATCAAAAGAACAGAAACGCAAAGCACAACTTTGTAAACTAATTCACATACGTGTCGCCTGTTCAATTATTATAAGAGGAAAACTGAAAAGTGATATAACACACTGTACAGCACAGGAACATGTTTCCATCGAAAGAACAGAAACGCAAAGCACAACTTTGTAAACTAATTCACATACGTGTCGCCTGTTCAATTATTGTAACAGGAAAACTGAAAAGTGATATATCACATTGTACAGCACAGGAACAAGTTTCAAATGAAAGAACAAAAAAGAAAATCACTAATTTGTAAACTAAATCACATGTGTGTCGCTCGCTTCATTAGGAATACAGGAAAACTGAAAAGTAATATATCTCACTGTACAGCACAAGAACAAGTTTCCAACGAAAGAACAGAAAAGCAAAGCACTACTTTTAAACAGAATCACCTGTGTGTCGCTCGCTCAATTAGGAATACAGAAAAACTGAAAAGTGTTATCTCGCACTGTACGGCACAGAAACAAGTTTCCATTGAAAGAACAGAAACGCAAAGCACAACTTTGTAAACTAATTCACATATGTGTCGCCTGTTCAATTATTATAACAGGAAAACTGAAAAGTGATATAACCCTAACCCTAACCCTAACCCTAAGGCCCTAACCCTAAATTTAACCCCTAACCCTAACCCTAACCCTAACCCTAACCTGTAACCCTAACCCTAACCCTAACCCTAACCCTAACCCTAACTCTAACCCTAACCCTAACCCTAACCCTAACTTGTTCCTAACAGGAACAAGTTTCCTAACAGGGACAAGTTTCCAACGAAAGAATATAAATGAAAAGCACTACTTTGTAAACTGAATCACATGTGTGTCACTCGCTCAATTAGGAATACAGGAAAACCGAAAAGTGTTATCTCGCACTGTACGGCACAGAAACTAGTTTCCATCGAAAGAACAGAAAAGCAAAGCACAACCTTGTAAACTAATTCACATACGTGTCGCCTGTTCAATTATTATAAGAGGAAAACTGAAAAGTGATATAACACACTGTACAGCACAGGAATATGTTTTCATCGAAAGAACAGAAAAGCAAAGCACAACTTTGTAAACTAAATCGCATACGTGTCGCCCGTTCAATTATTACAACAGGAAAACTGAAAAGTGATATATCACACTGTACAGCACAGAAACAAGTTTCCAAGAAGAACAGAAACCCAAAGCACTACTTTGTAAACTAAATCACAAGTGTGTCGCTCACTCAATTAGGAATACAGGGAAACCGGAAAGTGTTATCTCACAATGTATGGCACAGAAACAAGTTTCCAAAGAAAGAACAGAAACGCAAAGCACAACTTTGTAAACTAATTCACATACGTGTCGCCTGTTCAATTATTATAAGAGGAAAACTGAAAAGTGATATAACACACTGTACAGCACAGGAACATGTTTCCATCGAAAGAACAGAAACGCAAAGCACAACTTTGTAAACTAATTCACGTACGTGTCGCCTGTTCAATTATTATAACAGGAAAACTGAAAAGTGATATATCACATTGTACAGCACAGGAACAAGTTTCAAATGAAAGAACAAAAAAGAAAATCACTAATTTGTAAACTAAATCACATGTGTGTCGCTCGCTCCATTAGGAATACAGGAAAACTGAACAGTAATATATCTCACTGAACAGCACAAGAAGAAGTTTCCAACGAAAGAACAGAAAAGCAAAGCACTACTTTTAAACAGAATCACCTGTGTGTTGCTCGCTCAATTAGGAATACAGGAAAACTGAAAAGTGTTATCTCGCACTGTACGGCCCAGAAACAAGTTTCCATTGAAAGAACAGAAACGCAAAGCACAACTTTGTAAACTAATTCACATATGTGTCGCCTGTTCAATTATTATAACAGGAAAACTGAAAAGTGATATAACCCTAACCCTAACCCTAACCCTAACGCTAACCCTAACCCTAACCCTAACCCTAACCCTAACCCTAACTTGTTCCTAACAGGAACAAGTTTCCTAACAGGGACAAGTTTCCAACGAAAGAATGTAAATGAAAAGCACTACTTTGTAAACTGAATCACATGTGTGTCACTCGCTCAATTAGGAATACAGGAAAACCGAAAAGTGTTATCTCGCACTGTACGGCACAGAAACTAGTTTCCATCGAAAGAACAGAAAAGCAAAGCACAACCTTGTAAACTAATTCACATACGTGTCGCCTGTTCAATTATTATAAGAGGAAAACTGAAAAGTGATATAACACACTGTACAGCACAGGAATATGTTTTCATCGAAAGAACAGAAAAGCAAAGCACAACTTTGTAAACTAAATCGCATACGTGTCGCCCGTTCAATTATTACAACAGGAAAACTGAAAAGTGATATATCACACTGTACAGCACAGAAACAAGTTTCCAAGAAGAACAGAAACCCAAAGCACTACTTTGTAAACTGAATCACAAGTGTGTCGCTCACTCAATTAGGAATACAGGGAAACCGGAAAGTGTTATCTCACAATGTATGGCACAGAAACAAGTTTCCAAAGAAAGAACAGAAACGCAAAGCACAACTTTGTAAACTAATTCACATACGTGTCGCCTGTTCAATTATTGTAACAGGAAAACTGAAAAGTGATATATCACATTGTACAGCACAGGAACAAGTTTCAAATGAAAGAACAAAAAAGAAAATCACCTATTTGTAAACTAAATCAAATGTGTGTCGCTCGCTTCATTAGGAATACAGGAAAACTGAAAAGTAATATATCTCACTGTACAGCACAAGAACAAGTTTCCAACGAAAGAACAGAAAAGCAAAGCACTACTTTTAAACAGAATCACCTGTGTGTCGCTCGCTCAATTAGGAATACAGAAAAACTGAAAAGTGTTATCTCGCACTGTACGGCACAGAAACAAGTTTCCATTGAAAGAACAGAAACGCAAAGCACAACTTTGTAAACTAATTCACATATGTGTCGCCTGTTCAATTATTATAACAGGAAAACTGAAAAGTGATATAACCCTAACCCTAACCCTAACCCTAACGCTAACCCTAACCCTAACCCTAACCCTAACCCTAACCCTAACTTGTTCCTAACAGGAACAAGTTTCCTAACAGGGACAAGTTTCCAACGAAAGAATGTAAATGAAAAGCACTACTTTGTAAACTGAATCACATGTGTGTCACTCGCTCAATTAGGAATACAGGAAAACCGAAAAGTGTTATCTCGCACTGTACGGCACAGAAACTAGTTTCCATCGAAAGAACAGAAAAGCAAAGCACAACCTTGTAAACTAATTCACATACGTGTCGCCTGTTCAATTATTATAAGAGGAAAACTGAAAAGTGATATAACACACTGTACAGCACAGGAACATGTTTCCATCGAAAGAACAGAAACGCAAAGCACAACTTTGTAAACTAATTCACATACGTGTCGCCTGTTCAATTATTGTAACAGGAAAACTGAAAAGTGATATATCACATTGTACAGCACAGGAACAAGTTTCAAATGAAAGAATAAAAAAGAAAATCACCTATTTGTAAACTAAATCAAATGTGTGTCGCTCGCTTCATTAGGAATACAGGAAAACTGAAAAGTAATATATCTCACTGTACAGCACAAGAACAAGTTTCCAACGAAAGAACAGAAAAGCAAAGCACTATTTTTAAACAGAATCACTTGTGTGTCGCTCGCTCAATTAGGAATACAGAAAAACTGAAAAGTGTTATCTCGCACTGTACGGCACAGAAACAAGTTTCCATTGAAAGAACAGAAACGCAAAGCACAACTTTGTAAACTAATTCACATATGTGTCGCCTGTTCAATTATTATAACAGGAAAACTGAAAAGTGATATAACCCTAACCCTAACCCTAACCCTAACGCTAACCCTAACCCTAACCCTAACCCTAACCCTAACCCTAACTTGTTCCTAACAGGAACAAGTTTCCTAACAGGGACAAGTTTCCAACGAAAGAATGTAAATGAAAAGCACTACTTTGTAAACTGAATCACATGTGTGTCACTCGCTCAATTAGGAATACAGGAAAACCGAAAAGTGTTATCTCGCACTGTACGGCACAGAAACTAGTTTCCATCGAAAGAACAGAAAAGCAAAGCACAACCTTGTAAACTAATTCACATACGTGTCGCCTGTTCAATTATTATAAGAGGAAAACTGAAAAGTGATATAACACACTGTACAGCACAGGAATATGTTTTCATCGAAAGAACAGAAAAGCAAAGCACAACTTTGTAAACTAAATCGCATACGTGTCGCCCGTTCAATTATTACAACAGGAAAACTGAAAAGTGATATATCACACTGTACAGCACAGAAACAAGTTTCCAAGAAGAACAGAAACCCAAAGCACTACTTTGTAAACTGAATCACAAGTGTGTCGCTCACTCAATTAGGAATACAGGGAAACCGGAAAGTGTTATCTCACAATGTATGGCACAGAAACAAGTTTCCAAAGAAAGAACAGAAACGCAAAGCACAACTTTGTAAACTAATTCACATACGTGTCGCCTGTTCAATTATTGTAACAGGAAAACTGAAAAGTGATATATCACATTGTACAGCACAGGAACAAGTTTCAAATGAAAGAACAAAAAAGAAAATCACCTATTTGTAAACTAAATCAAATGTGTGTCGCTCGCTTCATTAGGAATACAGGAAAACTGAAAAGTAATATATCTCACTGTACAGCACAAGAACAAGTTTCCAACGAAAGAACAGAAAAGCAAAGCACTACTTTTAAACAGAATCACCTGTGTGTCGCTCGCTCAATTAGGAATACAGAAAAACTGAAAAGTGTTATCTCGCACTGTACGGCACAGAAACAAGTTTCCATTGAAAGAACAGAAACGCAAAGCACAACTTTGTAAACTAATTCACATATGTGTCGCCTGTTCAATTATTATAACAGGAAAACTGAAAAGTGATATAACCCTAACCCTAACCCTAACCCTAACGCTAACCCTAACCCTAACCCTAACCCTAACCCTAACCCTAACCCTAACCCTAACTTGTTCCTAACAGGAACAAGTTTCCTAACAGGGACAAGTTTCCAACGAAAGAATGTAAATGAAAACACTACTTTGTAAACTGAATCACATGTGTGTCACTCGCTCAATTAGGAATACAGGAAAACCGAAAAGTGTTATCTCGCACTGTACGGCACAGAAACTAGTTTCCATCGAAAGAACAGAAAAGCAAAGCACAACTTTGTAAACTAATTCACATACGTGTCGCCTGTTCAATTATTATAAGAGGAAAACTGAAAAGTGATATAACACACTGTACAGCACAGGAATATGTTTTCATCAAAAGAACAGAAAAGAAGCACAAGTTTGTAAACTAAATCACATACGTGTCGCCCGTTCAATTATTACAACAGGAAAACTGAAAAGTGATATATAACACTGTACAGCACAGAAACAAGTTTCCAAGAAGAACAGAAACCCAAAGCACTACTTTGTAAACTAAATCACAAGTGTGTCGCTCACTCAATTAGGAATACAGGGAAACCGGAAAGTGTTATCTCACACTGTATGGCACAGAAACAAGTTTCCAAAGAAAGAACAGAAACGGAAAGCACAACTTTGTAAACTAAATGACACACGTGTCGCCTGTTTAATTATTATAAGAGGAAAACTGAAAAGTGATATAACACACTGTACAGCACAGGAACATGTTTTCATCAAAAGAACAGAAACGCAAAGCACAACTTTGTAAACTAATTCACATACGTGTCGCCTGTTCAATTATTATAGGAGGAAAACTGAAAAGTGATATAACACACTGTACAGCACAGGAACATGTTTCCATCGAAAGAACAGAAACGCAAAGCACAACTTTGTAAACTCACATACGTGTCGCCTGTTCAATTATTGTATCAGGAAAACTGAAAAGTGATATATCACATTGTACAGCACAGGAACAAGTTTCAAATGAAAGAACAAAAAAGAAAATCACCTATTTGTAAACTAAATCAAATGTGTGTCGCTCGCTTCATTAGGAATACAGGAAAACTGAAAAGTAATATATCTCACTGTACAGCACAAGAACAAGTTTCCAACGAAAGAACAGAAAAGCAAAGCACTATTTTTAAACAGAATCACCTGTGTGTCGCTCGCTCAATTAGGAATACAGAAAAACTGAAAAGTGTTATCTCGCACTGTACGGCACAGAAACAAGTTTCCATTGAAAGAACAGAAACGCAAAGCACAACTTTGTAAACTAATTCACATATGTGTCGCCTGTTCAATTATTATAACAGGAAAACTGAAAAGTGATATAACCCTAACCCTAACCCTAACCCTAAGGCCCTAACCCTAACACTAACCCCTAACCCTAACCCTAACCCTAACCCTAACCTCTAACCCTAACCCTAACCCTAACCCTAACCCTAACGCTAACCCTAACCCTAACCCTAACCCTAACCCTAACTTGTTCCTAACAGAAACAAGTTTCCTAACAGGGACAAGTTTCCAACGAAAGAATGTAAATGAAAAGCACTACTTTGTAAACTGAATCACATGTGTGTCACTCGCTCAATTAGGAATACAGGAAAACCGAAAAGTGTTATCTCGCACTGTACGGCACAGAAACTAGTTTCCATCGAAAGAACAGAAAAGCAAAGCACAACCTTGTAAACTAATTCACATACGTGTCGCCTGTTCAATTATTATAAGAGGAAAACTGAAAAGTGATATATCACACTGTACAGCACAGAAACAAGTTTCCAAGAAGAACAGAAACCCAAAGCACAACCTTGTAAACTAATTCACATACGTGTCGCCTGTTCAATTATTATAAGAGGAAAACTGAAAAGTGATATAACACACTGTACCGCACAGGAATATGTTTCCATCGAAAGAACAGAAAAGCAAAGCACAACTTTGTAAACTAAATCGCATACGTGTCGCCCGTTCAATTATTACAACAGGAAAACTGAAAAGTGATATATCACACTGTACAGCACAGAAACAAGTTTCCAAGAAGAACAGAAACCCAAAGCACTACTTTGTAAACTAAATCACAAGTGTGTCGCTCACTCAATTAGGAATACAGGGAAACCGGAAAGTGTTATCTCACACTGTATGGCACAGAAACAAGTTTCCAAAGAAAGAACAGAAACGGAAAGCACAACTTTGTAAACTAAATGACACACGTGTCGCCTGTTTAATTATTATAAGAGGAAAACTGAAAAGTGATATAACACACTGTACAGCACAGGAACATGTTTTCATCAAAATAACAGAAACGCAAAGCACAACTTTGTAAACTAATTCACATACGTGTCGCCTGTTCAATTATTATAGGAGGAAAACTGAAAAGTGATATAACACACTGTACAGCACAGGAACATGTTTCCATCGAAAGAACAGAAACGCAAAGCACAACTTTGTAAACTCACATACGTGTCGCCTGTTCAATTATTGTATCAGGAAAACTGAAAAGTGATATATCACATTGTACAGCACAGGAACAAGTTTCAAATGAAAGAACAAAAAAGAAAATCACCTATTTGTAAACTAAATCAAATGTGTGTCGCTCGCTTCATTAGGAATACAGGAAAACTGAAAAGTAATATATCTCACTGTACAGCACAAGAACAAGTTTCCAACGAAAGAACAGAAAAGCAAAGCACTATTTTTAAACAGAATCACCTGTGTGTCGCTCGCTCAATTAGGAATACAGAAAAACTGAAAAGTGTTATCTCGCACTGTACGGCACAGAAACAAGTTTCCATTGAAAGAACAGAAACGCAAAGCACAACTTTGTAAACTAATTCACATATGTGTCGCCTGTTCAATTATTATAACAGGAAAACTGAAAAGTGATATAACCCTAACCCTAACCCTAACCCTAAGGCCCTAACCCTAACACTAACCCCTAACCCTAACCCTAACCCTAACCCTAACCTCTAACCCTAACCCTAACCCTAACCCTAACCCTAACGCTAACCCTAACCCTAACCCTAACCCTAACCCTAACTTGTTCCTAACAGAAACAAGTTTCCTAACAGGGACAAGTTTCCAACGAAAGAATGTAAATGAAAAGCACTACTTTGTAAACTGAATCACATGTGTGTCACTCGCTCAATTAGGAATACAGGAAAACCGAAAAGTGTTATCTCGCACTGTACGGCACAGAAACTAGTTTCCATCGAAAGAACAGAAAAGCAAAGCACAACCTTGTAAACTAATTCACATACGTGTCGCCTGTTCAATTATTATAAGAGGAAAACTGAAAAGTGATATATCACACTGTACAGCACAGAAACAAGTTTCCAAGAAGAACAGAAACCCAAAGCACAACCTTGTAAACTAATTCACATACGTGTCGCCTGTTCAATTATTATAAGAGGAAAACTGAAAAGTGATATAACACACTGTACCGCACAGGAATATGTTTCCATCGAAAGAACAGAAAAGCAAAGCACAACTTTGTAAACTAAATCGCATACGTGTCGCCCGTTCAATTATTACAACAGGAAAACTGAAAAGTGATATATCACACTGTACAGCACAGAAACAAGTTTCCAAGAAGAACAGAAACCCAAAGCACTACTTTGTAAACTAAATCACAAGTGTGTCGCTCACTCAATTAGGAATACAGGGAAACCGGAAAGTGTTATCTCACAATGTATGGCACAGAAACAAGTTTCCAAAGAAAGAACAGAAACGCAAAGCACAACTTTGTAAACTAATTCACATACGTGTCGCCTGTTCAATTATTATAAGAGGAAAACTGAAAAGTGATATAACACACTGTACAGCACAGGAACATGTTTCCATCGAAAGAACAGAAACGCAAAGCACAACTTTGTAAACTAATTCACATACGTGTCGCCTGTTCAATTATTATAACAGGAAAACTGAAAAGTGATATATCACATTGTACAGCACAGGAACAAGTTTCAAATGAAAGAACAAAAAAGAAAATCACTAATTTGTAAACTAAATCACATGTGTGTCGCTCGCTCCATTAGGAATACAGGAAAACTGAACAGTAATATATCTCACTGTACAGCACAAGAACAAGTTTCCAACGATAGAACAGAAAAGCAAAGCACTACTTTTAAACAGAATCATCTGTGTGTTGCTCGCTCAATTAGGAATACAGGAAAACTGAAAAGTGTTATCTCGCACTGTACGGCACAGAAACAAGTTTCCATTGAAAGAACAGAAACGCAAAGCACAACTTTGTAAACTAATTCACATATGTGTCGCCTGTTCAATTATTATAACAGGAAAACTGAAAAGTGATATAACCCTAACCCTAACCCTAACCCAAAGGCCCTAACCCTAACCCTAACCCTAACCCTAACCCTAACCCCTAACCCTAACCCTAACCCTAACCCTAACCCTAACGCTAACCCTATCCCTTACCTAGCCCTAACCCTAACCCTAACCCTAACCCTAACCCTAACCCTAACCCTAACTCTAACTTGTTCCTAACAGGAACAAGTTTCCAAGGAAAGAACGTAAATGAAAAGCACTACTTTTTAAACTGAATCACATGTGTGTCACTCGCTCAATTAGGAATACAGGAATACCGAAAAGTGTTATATCGCACTTTACGGCACAGAAACTAGTTACCGTCGAAAGAACAGAAAAGCAAAGCACAACTTTGTAAACTAAATCACATACATGTCGCCCGTTCAATTATTACAACAGGAAAACTGAAAAGTGATATATCACACTGTACAGCACAGAAACAAGTTTCCAAGAAGAACAGAAACCCAAAGCACTACTTTGTAAACTAAATCACAAGTGTGTCGCTCACTCAATTAGGAATACAGGGAAACCGGAAAGTGTTATCTCACACTGTATGGCACAGAAACAAGTTTCCAAAGAAAGAACAGAAACGGAAAGCACAACTTTGTAAACTAAATGACACACGTGTCGCCTGTTTAATTATTATAAGAGGAAAACTGAAAAGTGATATAACACACTGTACAGCACAGGAACATGTTTTCATCAAAAGAACAGAAACGCAAAGCACAACTTTGTAAACTAATTCACATACGTGTCGCCTGTTCAATTATTATAAGAGGAAAACTGAAAAGTGATATAACACACTGTACAGCACAGGAACATGTTTCCATCGAAAGAACAGAAACGCAAAGCACAACTTTGTAAACTAATTCACATACGTGTCGCCTGTTCAATTATTGTAACAGGAAAACTGAAAAGTGATATATCACATTGTACAGCACAGGAACAAGTTTCAAATGAAAGAATAAAAAAGAAAATCACCTATTTGTAAACTAAATCAAATGTGTGTCGCTCGCTTCATTAGGAATACAGGAAAACTGAAAAGTAATATATCTCACTGTACAGCACAAGAACAAGTTTCCAACGAAAGAACAGAAAAGCAAAGCACTATTTTTAAACAGAATCACTTGTGTGTCGCTCGCTCAATTAGGAATACAGAAAAACTGAAAAGTGTTATCTCGCACTGTACGGCACAGAAACAAGTTTCCATTGAAAGAACAGAAACGCAAAGCACAACTTTGTAAACTAATTCACATATGTGTCGCCTGTTCAATTATTATAACAGGAAAACTGAAAAGTGATATAACCCTAACCCTAACCCTAACCCTAACGCTAACCCTAACCCTAACCCTAACCCTAACCCTAACCCTAACTTGTTCCTAACAGGAACAAGTTTCCTAACAGGGACAAGTTTCCAACGAAAGAATGTAAATGAAAAGCACTACTTTGTAAACTGAATCACATGTGTGTCACTCGCTCAATTAGGAATACAGGAAAACCGAAAAGTGTTATCTCGCACTGTACGGCACAGAAACTAGTTTCCATCGAAAGAACAGAAAAGCAAAGCACAACCTTGTAAACTAATTCACATACGTGTCGCCTGTTCAATTATTATAAGAGGAAAACTGAAAAGTGATATAACACACTGTACAGCACAGGAATATGTTTTCATCGAAAGAACAGAAAAGCAAAGCACAACTTTGTAAACTAAATCGCATACGTGTCGCCCGTTCAATTATTACAACAGGAAAACTGAAAAGTGATATATCACACTGTACAGCACAGAAACAAGTTTCCAAGAAGAACAGAAACCCAAAGCACTACTTTGTAAACTGAATCACAAGTGTGTCGCTCACTCAATTAGGAATACAGGGAAACCGGAAAGTGTTATCTCACAATGTATGGCACAGAAACAAGTTTCCAAAGAAAGAACAGAAACGCAAAGCACAACTTTGTAAACTAATTCACATACGTGTCGCCTGTTCAATTATTGTAACAGGAAAACTGAAAAGTGATATATCACATTGTACAGCACAGGAACAAGTTTCAAATGAAAGAACAAAAAAGAAAATCACCTATTTGTAAACTAAATCAAATGTGTGTCGCTCGCTTCATTAGGAATACAGGAAAACTGAAAAGTAATATATCTCACTGTACAGCACAAGAACAAGTTTCCAACGAAAGAACAGAAAAGCAAAGCACTACTTTTAAACAGAATCACCTGTGTGTCGCTCGCTCAATTAGGAATACAGAAAAACTGAAAAGTGTTATCTCGCACTGTACGGCACAGAAACAAGTTTCCATTGAAAGAACAGAAACGCAAAGCACAACTTTGTAAACTAATTCACATATGTGTCGCCTGTTCAATTATTATAACAGGAAAACTGAAAAGTGATATAACCCTAACCCTAACCCTAACCCTAACGCTAACCCTAACCCTAACCCTAACCCTAACCCTAACCCTAACCCTAACCCTAACTTGTTCCTAACAGGAACAAGTTTCCTAACAGGGACAAGTTTCCAACGAAAGAATGTAAATGAAAACACTACTTTGTAAACTGAATCACATGTGTGTCACTCGCTCAATTAGGAATACAGGAAAACCGAAAAGTGTTATCTCGCACTGTACGGCACAGAAACTAGTTTCCATCGAAAGAACAGAAAAGCAAAGCACAACTTTGTAAACTAATTCACATACGTGTCGCCTGTTCAATTATTATAAGAGGAAAACTGAAAAGTGATATAACACACTGTACAGCACAGGAATATGTTTTCATCAAAAGAACAGAAAAGAAGCACAAGTTTGTAAACTAAATCACATACGTGTCGCCCGTTCAATTATTACAACAGGAAAACTGAAAAGTGATATATAACACTGTACAGCACAGAAACAAGTTTCCAAGAAGAACAGAAACCCAAAGCACTACTTTGTAAACTAAATCACAAGTGTGTCGCTCACTCAATTAGGAATACAGGGAAACCGGAAAGTGTTATCTCACACTGTATGGCACAGAAACAAGTTTCCAAAGAAAGAACAGAAACGGAAAGCACAACTTTGTAAACTAAATGACACACGTGTCGCCTGTTTAATTATTATAAGAGGAAAACTGAAAAGTGATATAACACACTGTACAGCACAGGAACATGTTTTCATCAAAAGAACAGAAACGCAAAGCACAACTTTGTAAACTAATTCACATACGTGTCGCCTGTTCAATTATTATAGGAGGAAAACTGAAAAGTGATATAACACACTGTACAGCACAGGAACATGTTTCCATCGAAAGAACAGAAACGCAAAGCACAACTTTGTAAACTCACATACGTGTCGCCTGTTCAATTATTGTATCAGGAAAACTGAAAAGTGATATATCACATTGTACAGCACAGGAACAAGTTTCAAATGAAAGAACAAAAAAGAAAATCACCTATTTGTAAACTAAATCAAATGTGTGTCGCTCGCTTCATTAGGAATACAGGAAAACTGAAAAGTAATATATCTCACTGTACAGCACAAGAACAAGTTTCCAACGAAAGAACAGAAAAGCAAAGCACTATTTTTAAACAGAATCACCTGTGTGTCGCTCGCTCAATTAGGAATACAGAAAAACTGAAAAGTGTTATCTCGCACTGTACGGCACAGAAACAAGTTTCCATTGAAAGAACAGAAACGCAAAGCACAACTTTGTAAACTAATTCACATATGTGTCGCCTGTTCAATTATTATAACAGGAAAACTGAAAAGTGATATAACCCTAACCCTAACCCTAACCCTAAGGCCCTAACCCTAACACTAACCCCTAACCCTAACCCTAACCCTAACCCTAACCTCTAACCCTAACCCTAACCCTAACCCTAACCCTAACGCTAACCCTAACCCTAACCCTAACCCTAACCCTAACTTGTTCCTAACAGAAACAAGTTTCCTAACAGGGACAAGTTTCCAACGAAAGAATGTAAATGAAAAGCACTACTTTGTAAACTGAATCACATGTGTGTCACTCGCTCAATTAGGAATACAGGAAAACCGAAAAGTGTTATCTCGCACTGTACGGCACAGAAACTAGTTTCCATCGAAAGAACAGAAAAGCAAAGCACAACCTTGTAAACTAATTCACATACGTGTCGCCTGTTCAATTATTATAAGAGGAAAACTGAAAAGTGATATATCACACTGTACAGCACAGAAACAAGTTTCCAAGAAGAACAGAAACCCAAAGCACAACCTTGTAAACTAATTCACATACGTGTCGCCTGTTCAATTATTATAAGAGGAAAACTGAAAAGTGATATAACACACTGTACCGCACAGGAATATGTTTCCATCGAAAGAACAGAAAAGCAAAGCACAACTTTGTAAACTAAATCGCATACGTGTCGCCCGTTCAATTATTACAACAGGAAAACTGAAAAGTGATATATCACACTGTACAGCACAGAAACAAGTTTCCAAGAAGAACAGAAACCCAAAGCACTACTTTGTAAACTAAATCACAAGTGTGTCGCTCACTCAATTAGGAATACAGGGAAACCGGAAAGTGTTATCTCACAATGTATGGCACAGAAACAAGTTTCCAAAGAAAGAACAGAAACGCAAAGCACAACTTTGTAAACTAATTCACATACGTGTCGCCTGTTCAATTATTATAAGAGGAAAACTGAAAAGTGATATAACACACTGTACAGCACAGGAACATGTTTCCATCGAAAGAACAGAAACGCAAAGCACAACTTTGTAAACTAATTCACATACGTGTCGCCTGTTCAATTATTATAACAGGAAAACTGAAAAGTGATATATCACATTGTACAGCACAGGAACAAGTTTCAAATGAAAGAACAAAAAAGAAAATCACTAATTTGTAAACTAAATCACATGTGTGTCGCTCGCTCCATTAGGAATACAGGAAAACTGAACAGTAATATATCTCACTGTACAGCACAAGAACAAGTTTCCAACGATAGAACAGAAAAGCAAAGCACTACTTTTAAACAGAATCATCTGTGTGTTGCTCGCTCAATTAGGAATACAGGAAAACTGAAAAGTGTTATCTCGCACTGTACGGCACAGAAACAAGTTTCCATTGAAAGAACAGAAACGCAAAGCACAACTTTGTAAACTAATTCACATATGTGTCGCCTGTTCAATTATTATAACAGGAAAACTGAAAAGTGATATAACCCTAACCCTAACCCTAACCCAAAGGCCCTAACCCTAACCCTAACCCTAACCCTAACCCTAACCCCTAACCCTAACCCTAACCCTAACCCTAACCCTAACGCTAACCCTATCCCTTACCTAGCCCTAACCCTAACCCTAACCCTAACCCTAACCCTAACCCTAACTCTAACTTGTTCCTAACAGGAACAAGTTTCCAAGGAAAGAACGTAAATGAAAAGCACTACTTTGTAAACTGAATCACATGTGTGTCACTCGCTCAATTAGGAATACAGGAATACCGAAAAGTGTTATATCGCACTTTACGGCACAGAAACTAGTTACCGTCGAAAGAACAGAAAAGCAAAGCACAACTTTGTAAACTAAATCACATACATGTCGCCCGTTCAATTATTACAACAGGAAAACTGAAAAGTGATATATCACACTGTACAGCACAGAAACAAGTTTCCAAGAAGAACAGAAACCCAAAGCACTACTTTGTAAACTAAATCACAAGTGTGTCGCTCACTCAATTAGGAATACAGGGAAACCGGAAAGTGTTATCTCACACTGTATGGCACAGAAACAAGTTTCCAAAGAAAGAACAGAAACGGAAAGCACAACTTTGTAAACTAAATGACACACGTGTCGCCTGTTTAATTATTATAAGAGGAAAACTGAAAAGTGATATAACACACTGTACAGCACAGGAACATGTTTTCATCAAAAGAACAGAAACGCAAAGCACAACTTTGTAAACTAATTCACATACGTGTCGCCTGTTCAATTATTATAAGAGGAAAACTGAAAAGTGATATAACACACTGTACAGCACAGGAACATGTTTCCATCGAAAGAACAGAAACGCAAAGCACAACTTTGTAAACTAATTCACATACGTGTCGCCTGTTCAATTATTGTAACAGGAAAACTGAAAAGTGATATATCACATTGTACAGCACAGGAACAAGTTTCAAATGAAAGAATAAAAAAGAAAATCACCTATTTGTAAACTAAATCAAATGTGTGTCGCTCGCTTCATTAGGAATACAGGAAAACTGAAAAGTAATATATCTCACTGTACAGCACAAGAACAAGTTTCCAACGAAAGAACAGAAAAGCAAAGCACTATTTTTAAACAGAATCACTTGTGTGTCGCTCGCTCAATTAGGAATACAGAAAAACTGAAAAGTGTTATCTCGCACTGTACGGCACAGAAACAAGTTTCCATTGAAAGAACAGAAACGCAAAGCACAACTTTGTAAACTAATTCACATATGTGTCGCCTGTTCAATTATTATAACAGGAAAACTGAAAAGTGATATAACCCTAACCCTAACCCTAACCCTAAGGCCGTAACCCTAACACTAACCCCTAACCCTAACCCTAACCCTAACCCTAACCTCTAACCCTAACCCTAACCCTAACCCTAACCCTAACGCTAACCCTAACCCTAACCCTAACCCTAACCCTAACTTGTTCCTAACAGAAACAAGTTTCCTAACAGGGACAAGTTTCCAACGAAAGAATGTAAATGAAAAGCACTACTTTGTAAACTGAATCACATGTGTGTCACTCGCTCAATTAGGAATACAGGAAAACTGAAAAGTGTTATCTCGCACTGTACGGCACAGAAACTAGTTTCCATCGAAAGAACAGAAAAGCAAAGCACAACCTTGTAAACTAATTCACATACGTGTCGCCTGTTCAATTATTATAAGAGGAAAACTGAAAAGTGATATATCACACTGTACAGCACAGAAACAAGTTTCCAAGAAGAACAGAAACCCAAAGCACAACCTTGTAAACTAATTCACATACGTGTCGCCTGTTCAATTATTATAAGAGGAAAACTGAAAAGTGATATAACACACTGTACCGCACAGGAATATGTTTTCATCGAAAGAACCGAAAAGCAAAGCACAACTTTGTAAACTAAATCGCATACGTGTCGCCCGTTCAATTATTACAACAGGTAAACTGAAAAGTGATATATCACACTGTACAGCACAGAAACAAGTTTCCAAGAAGAACAGAAACCCAAAGCACTACTTTGTAAACTAAATCACAAGTGTGTCGCTCACTCAATTAGGAATACAAGGAAACCGGAAAGTGTTATCTCACAATGTATGGCACAGAAACAAGTTTCCAAAGAAAGAACAGAAACGCAAAGCACAACTTTGTAAACTAATTCACATACGTGTCGCCTGTTCAATTATTATAAGAGGAAAACTGAAAAGTGATATAACACACTGTACAGCACAGGAACATGTTTCCATCGAAAGAACAGAAACGCAAAGCACAACTTTGTAAACTAATTCACATACGTGTCGCCTGTTCAATTATTATAACAGGAAAACTGAAAAGTGATATATCACATTGTACAGCACAGGAACAAGTTTCAAATGAAAGAACAAAAAAGAAAATCACTAATTTGTAAACTAAATCACATGTGTGTCGCTCGCTCCATTAGGAATACAGGAAAACTGAACAGTAATATATCTCACTGTACAGCACAAGAACAAGTTTCCAACGATAGAACAGAAAAGCAAAGCACTACTTTTAAACAGAATCATCTGTGTGTTGCTCGCTCAATTAGGAATACAGGAAAACTGAAAAGTGTTATCTCGCACTGTACGGCACAGAAACAAGTTTCCATTGAAAGAACAGAAACGCAAAGCACAACTTTGTAAACTAATTCACATATGTGTCGCCTGTTCAATTATTATAACAGGAAAACTGAAAAGTGATATAACCCTAACCCTAACCCTAACCC
This sequence comes from Meriones unguiculatus, assembly GCF_030254825.1. Classification (NCBI taxonomy): domain Eukaryota; kingdom Metazoa; phylum Chordata; class Mammalia; order Rodentia; family Muridae; genus Meriones; species Meriones unguiculatus. The sequence continues at coordinate 2,750,805 of NC_083366.1, forward strand.
AAAGGCCCTAACCCTAACCCTAACCCTAACCCTAACCCTAACCCCTAACCCTAACCCTAACCCTAACCCTAACCCTAACGCTAACCCTATCCCTTACCTAGCCCTAACCCTAACCCTAACCCTAAACCTAACCCTAACCCTAACTCTAACTTGTTCCTAACAGGAACAAGTTTCCAAGGAAAGAACGTAAATGAAAAGCACTACTTTGTAAACTGAATCACATGTGTGTCACTCGCTCAATTAGGAATACAGGAATACCGAAAAGTGTTATATCGCACTTTACGGCACAGAAACTAGTTACCGTCGAAAGAACAGAAAAGCAAAGCACAACTTTGTAAACTAAATCACATACATGTCGCCCGTTCAATTATTACAACAGGAAAACTGAAAAGTGATATATCACACTGTACAGCACAGAAACAAGTTTCCAAGAAGAACAGAAACCCAAAGCACTACTTTGTAAACTAAATCACAAGTGTGTCGCTCACTCAATTAGGAATACAGGGAAACCGGAAAGTGTTATCTCACACTGTATGGCACAGAAACAAGTTTCCAAAGAAAGAACAGAAACGGAAAGCACAACTTTGTAAACTAAATGACACACGTGTCGCCTGTTTAATTATTATAAGAGGAAAACTGAAAAGTGATATAACACACTGTACAGCACAGGAACATGTTTTCATCAAAATAACAGAAACGCAAAGCACAACTTTGTAAACTAATTCACATACGTGTCGCCTGTTCAATTATTATAGGAGGAAAACTGAAAAGTGATATAACACACTGTACAGCACAGGAACATGTTTCCATCGAAAGAACAGAAACGCAAAGCACAACTTTGTAAACTCACATACGTGTCGCCTGTTCAATTATTGTATCAGGAAAACTGAAAAGTGATATATCACATTGTACAGCACAGGAACAAGTTTCAAATGAAAGAACAAAAAAGAAAATCACCTATTTGTAAACTAAATCAAATGTGTGTCGCTCGCTTCATTAGGAATACAGGAAAACTGAAAAGTAATATATCTCACTGTACAGCACAAGAACAAGTTTCCAACGAAAGAACAGAAAAGCAAAGCACTATTTTTAAACAGAATCACCTGTGTGTCGCTCGCTCAATTAGGAATACAGAAAAACTGAAAAGTGTTATCTCGCACTGTACGGCACAGAAACAAGTTTCCATTGAAAGAACAGAAACGCAAAGCACAACTTTGTAAACTAATTCACATATGTGTCGCCTGTTCAATTATTATAACAGGAAAACTGAAAAGTGATATAACCCTAACCCTAACCCTAACCCTAAGGCCCTAACCCTAACACTAACCCCTAACCCTAACCCTAACCCTAACCCTAACCTCTAACCCTAACCCTAACCCTAACCCTAACCCTAACGCTAACCCTAACCCTAACCCTAACCCTAACCCTAACTTGTTCCTAACAGAAACAAGTTTCCTAACAGGGACAAGTTTCCAACGAAAGAATGTAAATGAAAAGCACTACTTTGTAAACTGAATCACATGTGTGTCACTCGCTCAATTAGGAATACAGGAAAACCGAAAAGTGTTATCTCGCACTGTACGGCACAGAAACTAGTTTCCATCGAAAGAACAGAAAAGCAAAGCACAACCTTGTAAACTAATTCACATACGTGTCGCCTGTTCAATTATTATAAGAGGAAAACTGAAAAGTGATATATCACACTGTACAGCACAGAAACAAGTTTCCAAGAAGAACAGAAACCCAAAGCACAACCTTGTAAACTAATTCACATACGTGTCGCCTGTTCAATTATTATAAGAGGAAAACTGAAAAGTGATATAACACACTGTACCGCACAGGAATATGTTTCCATCGAAAGAACAGAAAAGCAAAGCACAACTTTGTAAACTAAATCGCATACGTGTCGCCCGTTCAATTATTACAACAGGAAAACTGAAAAGTGATATATCACACTGTACAGCACAGAAACAAGTTTCCAAGAAGAACAGAAACCCAAAGCACTACTTTGTAAACTAAATCACAAGTGTGTCGCTCACTCAATTAGGAATACAGGGAAACCGGAAAGTGTTATCTCACAATGTATGGCACAGAAACAAGTTTCCAAAGAAAGAACAGAAACGCAAAGCACAACTTTGTAAACTAATTCACATACGTGTCGCCTGTTCAATTATTATAAGAGGAAAACTGAAAAGTGATATAACACACTGTACAGCACAGGAACATGTTTCCATCGAAAGAACAGAAACGCAAAGCACAACTTTGTAAACTAATTCACATACGTGTCGCCTGTTCAATTATTATAACAGGAAAACTGAAAAGTGATATATCACATTGTACAGCACAGGAACAAGTTTCAAATGAAAGAACAAAAAAGAAAATCACTAATTTGTAAACTAAATCACATGTGTGTCGCTCGCTCCATTAGGAATACAGGAAAACTGAACAGTAATATATCTCACTGTACAGCACAAGAACAAGTTTCCAACGATAGAACAGAAAAGCAAAGCACTACTTTTAAACAGAATCATCTGTGTGTTGCTCGCTCAATTAGGAATACAGGAAAACTGAAAAGTGTTATCTCGCACTGTACGGCACAGAAACAAGTTTCCATTGAAAGAACAGAAACGCAAAGCACAACTTTGTAAACTAATTCACATATGTGTCGCCTGTTCAATTATTATAACAGGAAAACTGAAAAGTGATATAACCCTAACCCTAACCCTAACCCAAAGGCCCTAACCCTAACCCTAACCCTAACCCTAACCCTAACCCCTAACCCTAACCCTAACCCTAACCCTAACCCTAACGCTAACCCTATCCCTTACCTAGCCCTAACCCTAACCCTAACCCTAACCCTAACCCTAACCCTAACCCTAACTCTAACTTGTTCCTAACAGGAACAAGTTTCCAAGGAAAGAACGTAAATGAAAAGCACTACTTTTTAAACTGAATCACATGTGTGTCACTCGCTCAATTAGGAATACAGGAATACCGAAAAGTGTTATATCGCACTTTACGGCACAGAAACTAGTTACCGTCGAAAGAACAGAAAAGCAAAGCACAACTTTGTAAACTAAATCACATACATGTCGCCCGTTCAATTATTACAACAGGAAAACTGAAAAGTGATATATCACACTGTACAGCACAGAAACAAGTTTCCAAGAAGAACAGAAACCCAAAGCACTACTTTGTAAACTAAATCACAAGTGTGTCGCTCACTCAATTAGGAATACAGGGAAACCGGAAAGTGTTATCTCACACTGTATGGCACAGAAACAAGTTTCCAAAGAAAGAACAGAAACGGAAAGCACAACTTTGTAAACTAAATGACACACGTGTCGCCTGTTTAATTATTATAAGAGGAAAACTGAAAAGTGATATAACACACTGTACAGCACAGGAACATGTTTTCATCAAAAGAACAGAAACGCAAAGCACAACTTTGTAAACTAATTCACATACGTGTCGCCTGTTCAATTATTATAAGAGGAAAACTGAAAAGTGATATAACACACTGTACAGCACAGGAACATGTTTCCATCGAAAGAACAGAAACGCAAAGCACAACTTTGTAAACTAATTCACATACGTGTCGCCTGTTCAATTATTGTAACAGGAAAACTGAAAAGTGATATATCACATTGTACAGCACAGGAACAAGTTTCAAATGAAAGAATAAAAAAGAAAATCACCTATTTGTAAACTAAATCAAATGTGTGTCGCTCGCTTCATTAGGAATACAGGAAAACTGAAAAGTAATATATCTCACTGTACAGCACAAGAACAAGTTTCCAACGAAAGAACAGAAAAGCAAAGCACTATTTTTAAACAGAATCACTTGTGTGTCGCTCGCTCAATTAGGAATACAGAAAAACTGAAAAGTGTTATCTCGCACTGTACGGCACAGAAACAAGTTTCCATTGAAAGAACAGAAACGCAAAGCACAACTTTGTAAACTAATTCACATATGTGTCGCCTGTTCAATTATTATAACAGGAAAACTGAAAAGTGATATAACCCTAACCCTAACCCTAACCCTAAGGCCCTAACCATAACACTAACCCCTAACCCTAACCCTAACCCTAACCCTAACCTCTAACCCTAACCCTAACCCTAACCCTAACCCTAACGCTAACCCTAACCCTAACCCTAACCCTAACCCTAACTTGTTCCTAACAGAAACAAGTTTCCTAACAGGGACAAGTTTCCAACGAAAGAATGTAAATGAAAAGCACTACTTTGTAAACTGAATCACATGTGTGTCACTCGCTCAATTAGGAATACAGGAAAACCGAAAAGTGTTATCTCGCACTGTACGGCACAGAAACTAGTTTCCATCGAAAGAACAGAAAAGCAAAGCACAACCTTGTAAACTAATTCACATACGTGTCGCCTGTTCAATTATTATAAGAGGAAAACTGAAAAGTGATATATCACACTGTACAGCACAGAAACAAGTTTCCAAGAAGAACAGAAACCCAAAGCACAACCTTGTAAACTAATTCACATACGTGTCGCCTGTTCAATTATTATAAGAGGAAAACTGAAAAGTGATATAACACACTGTACCGCACAGGAATATGTTTTCATCGAAAGAACAGAAAAGCAAAGCACAACTTTGTAAACTAAATCGCATACGTGTCGCCCGTTCAATTATTACAACAGGTAAACTGAAAAGTGATATATCACACTGTACAGCACAGAAACAAGTTTCCAAGAAGAACAGAAACCCAAAGCACTACTTTGTAAACTAAATCACAAGTGTGTCGCTCACTCAATTAGGAATACAGGGAAACCGGAAAGTGTTATCTCACAATGTATGGCACAGAAACAAGTTTCCAAAGAAAGAACAGAAACGCAAAGCACAACTTTGTAAACTAATTCACATACGTGTCGCCTGTTCAATTATTATAAGAGGAAAACTGAAAAGTGATATAACACACTGTACAGCACAGGAACATGTTTCCATCGAAAGAACAGAAACGCAAAGCACAACTTTGTAAACTAATTCACATACGTGTCGCCTGTTCAATTATTATAACAGGAAAACTGAAAAGTGATATATCACATTGTACAGCACAGGAACAAGTTTCAAATGAAAGAACAAAAAAGAAAATCACTAATTTGTAAACTAAATCACATGTGTGTCGCTCGCTCCATTAGGAATACAGGAAAACTGAACAGTAATATATCTCACTGTACAGCACAAGAACAAGTTTCCAACGATAGAACAGAAAAGCAAAGCACTACTTTTAAACAGAATCATCTGTGTGTTGCTCGCTCAATTAGGAATACAGGAAAACTGAAAAGTGTTATCTCGCACTGTACGGCACAGAAACAAGTTTCCATTGAAAGAACAGAAACGCAAAGCACAACTTTGTAAACTAATTCACATATGTGTCGCCTGTTCAATTATTATAACAGGAAAACTGAAAAGTGATATAACCCTAACCCTAACCCTAACCCAAAGGCCCTAACCCTAACCCTAACCCTAACCCTAACCCTAACCCCTAACCCTAACCCTAACCCTAACCCTAACCCTAACGCTAACCCTATCCCTTACCTAGCCCTAACCCTAACCCTAACCCTAAACCTAACCCTAACCCTAACTCTAACTTGTTCCTAACAGGAACAAGTTTCCAAGGAAAGAACGTAAATGAAAAGCACTACTTTGTAAACTGAATCACATGTGTGTCACTCGCTCAATTAGGAATACAGGAATACCGAAAAGTGTTATATCGCACTTTACGGCACAGAAACTAGTTACCGTCGAAAGAACAGAAAAGCAAAGCACAACTTTGTAAACTAAATCACATACATGTCGCCCGTTCAATTATTACAACAGGAAAACTGAAAAGTGATATATCACACTGTACAGCACAGAAACAAGTTTCCAAGAAGAACAGAAACCCAAAGCACTACTTTGTAAACTAAATCACAAGTGTGTCGCTCACTCAATTAGGAATACAGGGAAACCGGAAAGTGTTATCTCACACTGTATGGCACAGAAACAAGTTTCCAAAGAAAGAACAGAAACGGAAAGCACAACTTTGTAAACTAAATGACACACGTGTCGCCTGTTTAATTATTATAAGAGGAAAACTGAAAAGTGATATAACACACTGTACAGCACAGGAACATGTTTTCATCAAAAGAACAGAAACGCAAAGCACAACTTTGTAAACTAATTCACATACGTGTCGCCTGTTCAATTATTATAAGAGGAAAACTGAAAAGTGATATAACACACTGTACAGCACAGGAACATGTTTCCATCGAAAGAACAGAAACGCAAAGCACAACTTTGTAAACTAATTCACATACGTGTCGCCTGTTCAATTATTGTAACAGGAAAACTGAAAAGTGATATATCACATTGTACAGCACAGGAACAAGTTTCAAATGAAAGAACAAAAAAGAAAATCACCTATTTGTAAACTAAATCAAATGTGTGTCGCTCGCTTCATTAGGAATACAGGAAAACTGAAAAGTAATATATCTCACTGTACAGCACAAGAACAAGTTTCCAACGAAAGAACAGAAAAGCAAAGCACTACTTTTAAACAGAATCACCTGTGTGTCGCTCGCTCAATTAGGAATACAGAAAAACTGAAAAGTGTTATCTCGCACTGTACGGCACAGAAACAAGTTTCCATTGAAAGAACAGCAACGCAAAGCACAACTTTGTAAACTAATTCACATATGTGTCGCCTGTTCAATTATTATAACAGGAAAACTGAAAAGTGATATAACCCTAACCCTAACCCTAACCCTAACCCTAACCCTAACCCTAACTTGTTCCTAACAGGAACAAGTTTCCTAACAGGGACAAGTTTCCAACGAAAGAATGTAAATGAAAACACTACTTTGTAAACTGAATCACATGTGTGTCACTCGCTCAATTAGGAATACAGGAAAACACAGAAACTAGATTCCATCGAAAGAACAGAAAAGCAAAGCACAACTTTGTAAATTAATTCACATACGTGTCGCCTGTTCAATTATTATAAGAGGAAAACTGAAAAGTGATATAACACACTGTACAGCACAGGAATATGTTTTCATCAAAAGAACAGAAAAGAAGCACAACTTTGTAAACTAAATCACATACGTGTCGCCCGTTCAATTATTACAACAGGAAAACTGAAAAGTGATATATAACACTGTACAGCACAGAAACAAGTTTCCAAGAAGAACAGAAACCCAAAGCACTACTTTGTAAACTAAATCACAAGTGTGTCGCTCACTCAATTAGGAATACAGGGAAACCGGAAAGTGTTATCTCACACTGTATGGCACAGAAACAAGTTTCCAAAGAAAGAACAGAAACGGAAAGCACAACTTTGTAAACTAAATGACACACGTGTCGCCTGTTTAATTATTATAAGAGGAAAACTGAAAAGTGATATAACACACTGTACAGCACAGGAACATGTTTTCATCAAAAGAACAGAAACGCAAAGCACAACTTTGTAAACTAATTCACATACGTGTCGCCTGTTCAATTATTATAAGAGGAAAACTGAAAAGTGATATAACACACTGTACAGCACAGGAACATGTTTCCATCGAAAGAACAGAAACGCAAAGCACAACTTTGTAAACTAATTCACATACGTGTCGCCTGTTCAATTATTGTAACAGGAAAACTGAAAAGTGATATATCACATTGTACAGCACAGGAACAAGTTTCAAATGAAAGAACAAAAAAGAAAATCACTAATTTGTAAACTAAATCACATGTGTGTCGCTCGCTCCATTAGGAATACAGGAAAACTGAACAGTAATATATCTCACTGTACAGCACAAGAACAAGTTTCCAACGATAGAACAGAAAAGCAAAGCACTACTTTTAAACAGAATCATCTGTGTGTTGCTCGCTCAATTAGGAATACAGGAAAACTGAAAAGTGTTATCTCGCACTGTACGGCACAGAAACAAGTTTCCATTGAAAGAACAGAAACGCAAAGCACAACTTTGTAAACTAATTCACATATGTGTCGCCTGTTCAATTATTATAACAGGAAAACTGAAAAGTGATATAACCCTAACCCTAACCCTAACCCAAAGGCCCTAACCCTAACCCTAACCCTAACCCTAACCCTAACCCCTAACCCTAACCCTAACCCTAACCCTAACCCTAACGCTAACCCTATCCCTTACCTAGCCCTAACCCTAACCCTAACCCTAAACCTAACCCTAACCCTAACTCTAACTTGTTCCTAACAGGAACAAGTTTCCAAGGAAAGAACGTAAATGAAAAGCACTACTTTGTAAACTGAATCACATGTGTGTCACTCGCTCAATTAGGAATACAGGAATACCGAAAAGTGTTATATCGCACTTTACGGCACAGAAACTAGTTACCGTCGAAAGAACAGAAAAGCAAAGCACAACTTTGTAAACTAAATCACATACATGTCGCCCGTTCAATTATTACAACAGGAAAACTGAAAAGTGATATATCACACTGTACAGCACAGAAACAAGTTTCCAAGAAGAACAGAAACCCAAAGCACTACTTTGTAAACTAAATCACAAGTGTGTCGCTCACTCAATTAGGAATACAGGGAAACCGGAAAGTGTTATCTCACACTGTATGGCACAGAAACAAGTTTCCAAAGAAAGAACAGAAACGGAAAGCACAACTTTGTAAACTAAATGACACACGTGTCGCCTGTTTAATTATTATAAGAGGAAAACTGAAAAGTGATATAACACACTGTACAGCACAGGAACATGTTTTCATCAAAAGAACAGAAACGCAAAGCACAACTTTGTAAACTAATTCACATACGTGTCGCCTGTTCAATTATTATAAGAGGAAAACTGAAAAGTGATATAACACACTGTACAGCACAGGAACATGTTTCCATCGAAAGAACAGAAACGCAAAGCACAACTTTGTAAACTAATTCACATACGTGTCGCCTGTTCAATTATTGTAACAGGAAAACTGAAAAGTGATATATCACATTGTACAGCACAGGAACAAGTTTCAAATGAAAGAACAAAAAAGAAAATCACCTATTTGTAAACTAAATCAAATGTGTGTCGCTCGCTTCATTAGGAATACAGGAAAACTGAAAAGTAATATATCTCACTGTACAGCACAAGAACAAGTTTCCAACGAAAGAACAGAAAAGCAAAGCACTACTTTTAAACAGAATCACCTGTGTGTCGCTCGCTCAATTAGGAATACAGAAAAACTGAAAAGTGTTATCTCGCACTGTACGGCACAGAAACAAGTTTCCATTGAAAGAACAGCAACGCAAAGCACAACTTTGTAAACTAATTCACATATGTGTCGCCTGTTCAATTATTATAACAGGAAAACTGAAAAGTGATATAACCCTAACCCTAACCCTAACCCTAACCCTAACCCTAACCCTAACTTGTTCCTAACAGGAACAAGTTTCCTAACAGGGACAAGTTTCCAACGAAAGAATGTAAATGAAAACACTACTTTGTAAACTGAATCACATGTGTGTCACTCGCTCAATTAGGAATACAGGAAAACCGAAAAGTGTTATCTCGCACTGTACGGCACAGAAACTAGTTTCCATCGAAAGAACAGAAACGCAAAGCACAACTTTGTAAACTAATTCACATACGTGTCGCCTGTTCAATTATTATAAGAGGAAAACTGAAAAGTGATATAACACACTGTACAGCACAGGAATATGTTTTCATCAAAAGAACAGAAAAGAAGCACAACTTTGTAAACTAAATCACATACGTGTCGCCCGTTCAATTATTACAACAGGAAAACTGAAAAGTGATATATAACACTGTACAGCACAGAAACAAGTTTCCAAGAAGAACAGAAACCCAAAGCACTACTTTGTAAACTAAATCACAAGTGTGTCGCTCACTCAATTAGGAATACAGGGAAACCGGAAAGTGTTATCTCACACTGTATGGCACAGAAACAAGTTTCCAAAGAAAGAACAGAAACGGAAAGCACAACTTTGTAAACTAAATGACACACGTGTCGCCTGTTTAATTATTATAAGAGGAAAACTGAAAAGTGATATAACACACTGTACAGCACAGGAACATGTTTTCATCAAAAGAACAGAAACGCAAAGCACAACTTTGTAAACTAATTCACATACGTGTCGCCTGTTCAATTATTATAAGAGGAAAACTGAAAAGTGATATAACACACTGTACAGCACAGGAACATGTTTCCATCGAAAGAACAGAAACGCAAAGCACAACTTTGTAAACTAATTCACATACGTGTCGCCTGTTCAATTATTGTAACAGGAAAACTGAAAAGTGATATATCACATTGTACAGCACAGGAACAAGTTTCAAATGAAAGAACAAAAAAGAAAATCACCTATTTGTAAACTAAATCAAATGTGTGTCGCTCGCTTCATTAGGAATACAGGAAAACTGAAAAGTAATATATCTCACTGTACAGCACAAGAACAAGTTTCCAACGAAAGAACAGAAAAGCAAAGCACTACTTTTAAACAGAATCACCTGTGTGTCGCTCGCTCAATTAGGAATACAGAAAAACTGAAAAGTGTTATCTCGCACTGTACGGCACAGAAACAAGTTTCCATTGAAAGAACAGAAACGCAAAGCACAACTTTGTAAACTAATTCACATATGTGTCGCCTGTTCAATTATTATAACAGGAAAACTGAAAAGTGATATAACCCTAACCCTAACCCTAACCCTAAGGCCCTAACCCTAACACTAACCCCTAACCCTAACCCTAACCCTAACCCTAACCTCTAACCCTAACCCTAACCCTAACCCTAACCCTAACGCTAACCCTAACCCTAACCCTAACCCTAACCCTAACTTGTTCCTAACAGAAACAAGTTTCCTAACAGGGACAAGTTTCCAACGAAAGAATGTAAATGAAAAGCACTACTTTGTAAACTGAATCACATGTGTGTCACTCGCTCAATTAGGAATACAGGAAAACCGAAAAGTGTTATCTCGCACTGTACGGCACAGAAACTAGTTTCCATCGAAAGAACAGAAAAGCAAAGCACAACCTTGTAAACTAATTCACATACGTGTCGCCTGTTCAATTATTATAAGAGGAAAACTGAAAAGTGATATATCACACTGTACAGCACAGAAACAAGTTTCCAAGAAGAACAGAAACCCAATGCACAACCTTGTAAACTAATTCACATACGTGTCGCCTGTTCAATTATTATAAGAGGAAAACTGAAAAGTGATATAACACACTGTACCGCACAGGAATATGTTTTCATCGAAAGAACAGAAAAGCAAAGCACAACTTTGTAAACTAAATCGCATACGTGTCGCCCGTTCAATTATTACAACAGGAAAACTGAAAAGTGATATATCACACTGTACAGCACAGAAACAAGTTTCCAAGAAGAACAGAAACCCAAAGCACTACTTTGTAAACTAAATCACAAGTGTGTCGCTCACTCAATTAGGAATACAGGGAAACCGGAAAGTGTTATCTCACAATGTATGGCACAGAAACAAGTTTCCAAAGAAAGAACAGAAACGCAAAGCACAACTTTGTAAACTAATTCACATACGTGTCGCCTGTTCAATTATTATAAGAGGAAAACTGAAAAGTGATATAACACACTGTACAGCACAGGAACATGTTTCCATCGAAAGAACAGAAACGCAAAGCACAACTTTGTAAACTAATTCACATACGTGTCGCCTGTTCAATTATTATAACAGGAAAACTGAAAAGTGATATATCACATTGTACAGCACAGGAACAAGTTTCAAATGAAAGAACAAAAAAGAAAATCACTAATTTGTAAACTAAATCACATGTGTGTCGCTCGCTCCATTAGGAATACAGGAAAACTGAACAGTAATATATCTCACTGTACAGCACAAGAACAAGTTTCCAACGATAGAACAGAAAAGCAAAGCACTACTTTTAAACAGAATCATCTGTGTGTTGCTCGCTCAATTAGGAATACAGGAAAACTGAAAAGTGTTATCTCGCACTGTACGGCACAGAAACAAGTTTCCATTGAAAGAACAGAAACGCAAAGCACAACTTTGTAAACTAATTCACATATGTGTCGCCTGTTCAATTATTATAACAGGAAAACTGAAAAGTGATATAACCCTAACCCTAACCCTAACCCAAAGGCCCTAACCCTAACCCTAACCCTAACCCTAACCCTAACCCCTAACCCTAACCCTAACCCTAACCCTAACCCTAACGCTAACCCTATCCCTTACCTAGCCCTAACCCTAACCCTAACCCTAACCCTAACCCTAACCCTAACTCTAACTTGTTCCTAACAGGAACAAGTTTCCAAGGAAAGAACGTAAATGAAAAGCACTACTTTGTAAACTGAATCACATGTGTGTCACTCGCTCAATTAGGAATACAGGAATACCGAAAAGTGTTATATCGCACTTTACGGCACAGAAACTAGTTACCGTCGAAAGAACAGAAAAGCAAAGCACAACTTTGTAAACTAAATCACATACATGTCGCCCGTTCAATTATTACAACAGGAAAACTGAAAAGTGATATATCACACTGTACAGCACAGAAACAAGTTTCCAAGAAGAACAGAAACCCAAAGCACTACTTTGTAAACTAAATCACAAGTGTGTCGCTCACTCAATTAGGAATACAGGGAAACCGGAAAGTGTTATCTCACACTGTATGGCACAGAAACAAGTTTCCAAAGAAAGAACAGAAACGGAAAGCACAACTTTGTAAACTAAATGACACACGTGTCGCCTGTTTAATTATTATAAGAGGAAAACTGAAAAGTGATATAACACACTGTACAGCACAGGAACATGTTTTCATCAAAAGAACAGAAACGCAAAGCACAACTTTGTAAACTAATTCACATACGTGTCGCCTGTTCAATTATTATAAGAGGAAAACTGAAAAGTGATATAACACACTGTACAGCACAGGAACATGTTTCCATCGAAAGAACAGAAACGCAAAGCACAACTTTGTAAACTAATTCACATACGTGTCGCCTGTTCAATTATTGTAACAGGAAAACTGAAAAGTGATATATCACATTGTACAGCACAGGAACAAGTTTCAAATGAAAGAACAAAAAAGAAAATCACCTATTTGTAAACTAAATCAAATGTGTGTCGCTCGCTTCATTAGGAATACAGGAAAACTGAAAAGTAATATATCTCACTGTACAGCACAAGAACAAGTTTCCAACGAAAGAACAGAAAAGCAAAGCACTACTTTTAAACAGAATCACCTGTGTGTCGCTCGCTCAATTAGGAATACAGAAAAACTGAAAAGTGTTATCTCGCACTGTACGGCACAGAAACAAGTTTCCATTGAAAGAACAGCAACGCAAAGCACAACTTTGTAAACTAATTCACATATGTGTCGCCTGTTCAATTATTATAACAGGAAAACTGAAAAGTGATATAACCCTAACCCTAACCCTAACCCTAACCCTAACCCTAACCCTAACCCTAACCCTAACCCTAACTTGTTCCTAACAGGAACAAGTTTCCTAACAGGGACAAGTTTCCAACGAAAGAATGTAAATGAAAACACTACTTTGTAAACTGAATCACATGTGTGTCACTCGCTCAATTAGGAATACAGGAAAACCGAAAAGTGTTATCTCGCACTGTACGGCACAGAAACTAGTTTCCATCGAAAGAACAGAAAAGCAAAGCACAACTTTGTAAACTAATTCACATACGTGTCGCCTGTTCAATTATTATAAGAGGAAAACTGAAAAGTGATATAACACACTGTACAGCACAGGAATATGTTTTCATCAAAAGAACAGAAAAGAAGCACAACTTTGTAAACTAAATCACATACGTGTCGCCCGTTCAATTATTACAACAGGAAAACTGAAAAGTGATATATAACACTGTACAGCACAGAAACAAGTTTCCAAGAAGAACAGAAACCCAAAGCACTACTTTGTAAACTAAATCACAAGTGTGTCGCTCACTCAATTAGGAATACAGGGAAACCGGAAAGTGTTATCTCACACTGTATGGCACAGAAACAAGTTTCCAAAGAAAGAACAGAAACGGAAAGCACAACTTTGTAAACTAAATGACACACGTGTCGCCTGTTTAATTATTATAAGAGGAAAACTGAAAAGTGATATAACACACTGTACAGCACAGGAACATGTTTTCATCAAAAGAACAGAAACGCAAAGCACAACTTTGTAAACTAATTCACATACGTGTCGCCTGTTCAATTATTATAAGAGGAAAACTGAAAAGTGATATAACACACTGTACAGCACAGGAACATGTTTCCATCGAAAGAACAGAAACGCAAAGCACAACTTTGTAAACTAATTCACATACGTGTCGCCTGTTCAATTATTGTAACAGGAAAACTGAAAAGTGATATATCACATTGTACAGCACAGGAACAAGTTTCAAATGAAAGAACAAAAAAGAAAATCACCTATTTGTAAACTAAATCAAATGTGTGTCGCTCGCTTCATTAGGAATACAGGAAAACTGAAAAGTAATATATCTCACTGTACAGCACAAGAACAAGTTTCCAACGAAAGAACAGAAAAGCAAAGCACTACTTTTAAACAGAATCACCTGTGTGTCGCTCGCTCAATTAGGAATACAGAAAAACTGAAAAGTGTTATCTCGCACTGTACGGCACAGAAACAAGTTTCCATTGAAAGAACAGAAACGCAAAGCACAACTTTGTAAACTAATTCACATATGTGTCGCCTGTTCAATTATTATAACAGGAAAACTGAAAAGTGATATAACCCTAACCCTAACCCTAACCCTAAGGCCCTAACCCTAACACTAACCCCTAACCCTAACCCTAACCCTAACCCTAACCTCTAACCCTAACCCTAACCCTAACCCTAACCCTAACGCTAACCCTAACCCTAACCCTAACCCTAACCCTAACTTGTTCCTAACAGAAACAAGTTTCCTAACAGGGACAAGTTTCCAACGAAAGAATGTAAATGAAAAGCACTACTTTGTAAACTGAATCACATGTGTGTCACTCGCTCAATTAGGAATACAGGAAAACCGAAAAGTGTTATCTCGCACTGTACGGCACAGAAACTAGTTTCCATCGAAAGAACAGAAAAGCAAAGCACAACCTTGTAAACTAATTCACATACGTGTCGCCTGTTCAATTATTATAAGAGGAAAACTGAAAAGTGATATATCACACTGTACAGCACAGAAACAAGTTTCCAAGAAGAACAGAAACCCAATGCACAACCTTGTAAACTAATTCACATACGTGTCGCCTGTTCAATTATTATAAGAGGAAAACTGAAAAGTGATATAACACACTGTACCGCACAGGAATATGTTTTCATCGAAAGAACAGAAAAGCAAAGCACAACTTTGTAAACTAAATCGCATACGTGTCGCCCGTTCAATTATTACAACAGGAAAACTGAAAAGTGATATATCACACTGTACAGCACAGAAACAAGTTTCCAAGAAGAACAGAAACCCAAAGCACTACTTTGTAAACTAAATCACAAGTGTGTCGCTCACTCAATTAGGAATACAGGGAAACCGGAAAGTGTTATCTCACAATGTATGGCACAGAAACAAGTTTCCAAAGAAAGAACAGAAACGCAAAGCACAACTTTGTAAACTAATTCACATACGTGTCGCCTGTTCAATTATTATAAGAGGAAAACTGAAAAGTGATATAACACACTGTACAGCACAGGAACATGTTTCCATCGAAAGAACAGAAACGCAAAGCACAACTTTGTAAACTAATTCACATACGTGTCGCCTGTTCAATTATTATAACAGGAAAACTGAAAAGTGATATATCACATTGTACAGCACAGGAACAAGTTTCAAATGAAAGAACAAAAAAGAAAATCACTAATTTGTAAACTAAATCACATGTGTGTCGCTCGCTCCATTAGGAATACAGGAAAACTGAACAGTAATATATCTCACTGTACAGCACAAGAACAAGTTTCCAACGATAGAACAGAAAAGCAAAGCACTACTTTTAAACAGAATCATCTGTGTGTTGCTCGCTCAATTAGGAATACAGGAAAACTGAAAAGTGTTATCTCGCACTGTACGGCACAGAAACAAGTTTCCATTGAAAGAACAGAAACGCAAAGCACAACTTTGTAAACTAATTCACATATGTGTCGCCTGTTCAATTATTATAACAGGAAAACTGAAAAGTGATATAACCCTAACCCTAACCCTAACCCAAAGGCCCTAACCCTAACCCTAACCCTAACCCTAACCCTAACCCCTAACCCTAACCCTAACCCTAACCCTCACCCTAACGCTAACCCTATCCCTTACCTAGCCCTAACCCTAACCCTAACCCTAACCCTAACCCTAACCCTAACTCTAACTTGTTCCTAACAGGAACAAGTTTCCAAGGAAAGAACGTAAATGAAAAGCACTACTTTGTAAACTGAATCACATGTGTGTCACTCGCTCAATTAGGAATACAGGAATACCGAAAAGTGTTATATCGCACTTTACGGCACAGAAACTAGTTACCGTCGAAAGAACAGAAAAGCAAAGCACAACTTTGTAAACTAAATCACATACATGTCGCCCGTTCAATTATTACAACAGGAAAACTGAAAAGTGATATATCACACTGTACAGCACAGAAACAAGTTTCCAAGAAGAACAGAAACCCAAAGCACTACTTTGTAAACTAAATCACAAGTGTGTCGCTCACTCAATTAGGAATACAGGGAAACCGGAAAGTGTTATCTCACACTGTATGGCACAGAAACAAGTTTCCAAAGAAAGAACAGAAACGGAAAGCACAACTTTGTAAACTAAATGACACACGTGTCGCCTGTTTAATTATTATAAGAGGAAAACTGAAAAGTGATATAACACACTGTACAGCACAGGAACATGTTTTCATCAAAAGAACAGAAACGCAAAGCACAACTTTGTAAACTAATTCACATACGTGTCGCCTGTTCAATTATTATAAGAGGAAAACTGAAAAGTGATATAACACACTGTACAGCACAGGAACATGTTTCCATCGAAAGAACAGAAACGCAAAGCACAACTTTGTAAACTAATTCACATACGTGTCGCCTGTTCAATTATTGTAACAGGAAAACTGAAAAGTGATATATCACATTGTACAGCACAGGAACAAGTTTCAAATGAAAGAACAAAAAAGAAAATCACCTATTTGTAAACTAAATCAAATGTGTGTCGCTCGCTTCATTAGGAATACAGGAAAACTGAAAAGTAATATATCTCACTGTACAGCACAAGAACAAGTTTCCAACGAAAGAACAGAAAAGCAAAGCACTACTTTTAAACAGAATCACCTGTGTGTCGCTCGCTCAATTAGGAATACAGAAAAACTGAAAAGTGTTATCTCGCACTGTACGGCACAGAAACAAGTTTCCATTGAAAGAACAGCAACGCAAAGCACAACTTTGTAAACTAATTCACATATGTGTCGCCTGTTCAATTATTATAACAGGAAAACTGAAAAGTGATATAACCCTAACCCTAACCCTAACCCTAACCCTAACCCTAACCCTAACCCTAACCCTAACCCTAACTTGTTCCTAACAGGAACAAGTTTCCTAACAGGGACAAGTTTCCAACGAAAGAATGTAAATGAAAACACTACTTTGTAAACTGAATCACATGTGTGTCACTCGCTCAATTAGGAATACAGGAAAACCGAAAAGTGTTATCTCGCACTGTACGGCACAGAAACTAGTTTCCATCGAAAGAACAGAAAAGCAAAGCACAACTTTGTAAACTAATTCACATACGTGTCGCCTGTTCAATTATTATAAGAGGAAAACTGAAAAGTGATATAACACACTGTACAGCACAGGAATATGTTTTCATCAAAAGAACAGAAAAGAAGCACAACTTTGTAAACTAAATCACATACGTGTCGCCCGTTCAATTATTACAACAGGAAAACTGAAAAGTGATATATAACACTGTACAGCACAGAAACAAGTTTCCAAGAAGAACAGAAACCCAAAGCACTACTTTGTAAACTAAATCACAAGTGTGTCGCTCACTCAATTAGGAATACAGGGAAACCGGAAAGTGTTATCTCACACTGTATGGCACAGAAACAAGTTTCCAAAGAAAGAACAGAAACGGAAAGCACAACTTTGTAAACTAAATGACACACGTGTCGCCTGTTTAATTATTATAAGAGGAAAACTGAAAAGTGATATAACACACTGTACAGCACAGGAACATGTTTTCATCAAAAGAACAGAAACACAAAGCACAACTTTGTAAACTAATTCACATACGTGTCGCCTGTTCAATTATTATAAGAGGAAAACTGAAAAGTGATATAACACACTGTACAGCACAGGAACATGTTTCCATCGAAAGAACAGAAACGCAAAGCACAACTTTGTAAACTAATTCACATACGTGTCGCCTGTTCAATTATTGTAACAGGAAAACTGAAAAGTGATATATCACATTGTACAGCACAGGAACAAGTTTCAAATGAAAGAACAAAAAAGAAAATCACCTATTTGTAAACTAAATCAAATGTGTGTCGCTCGCTTCATTAGGAATACAGGAAAACTGAAAAGTAATATATCTCACTGTACAGCACAAGAACAAGTTTCCAACGAAAGAACAGAAAAGCAAAGCACTACTTTTAAACAGAATCACCTGTGTGTCGCTCGCTCAATTAGGAATACAGAAAAACTGTAAAGTGTTATCTCGCACTGTACGGCACAGAAACAAGTTTCCATTGAAAGAACAGCAACGCAAAGCACAACTTTGTAAACTAATTCACATATGTGTCGCCTGTTCAATTATTATAACAGGAAAACTGAAAAGTGATATAACCCTAACCCTAACCCTAACCCTGAGGCCCTAACCCTAACCCTAACCCCTAACCCTAACCCTAACCCTAACCCTAACCTCTAACCCTAACCCTAACCCTAACCCTAACCCTAACCCTAACCCTAACGCTAACCCTAACCCTAACCCTAACCCTAACCCTAACTTGTTCCTAACAGAAACAAGTTTCCTAACAGGGACAAGTTTCCAACGAAAGAATGTAAATGAAAAGCACTACTTTGTAAACTGAATCACATGTGTGTCACTCGCTCAATTAGGAATACAGGAAAACCGAAAAGTGTTATCTCGCACTGTACGGCACAGAAACTAGTTTCCATCGAAAGAACAGAAAAGCAAAGCACAACCTTGTAAACTAATTCACATACGTGTCGCCTGTTCAATTATTATAAGAGGAAAACTGAAAAGTGATATATCACACTGTACAGCACAGAAACAAGTTTCCAAGAAGAACAGAAACCCAAAGCACTACTTTGTAAACTAAATCACAAGTGTGTCGCTCACTCAATTAGGAATACAGGGAAACCGGAAAGTGTTATCTCACAATGTATGGCACAGAAACAAGTTTCCATCGAAAGAACAGAAAAGCAAAGCACAACCTTGTAAACTAATTCACATTCGTGTCGCCTGTTCAATTATTATAAGAGGAAAACTGAAAAGTGATATAACACACTGTACCGCACAGGAATATGTTTTCATCGAAAGAACAGAAAAGCAAAGCACAACTTTGTAAACTAAATCGCATACGTGTCGCCCGTTCAATTATTACAACAGGAAAACTGAAAAGTGATATATCACACTGTACAGCACAGAAACAAGTTTCCAAGAAGAACAGAAACCCAAAGCACTACTTTGTAAACTAAATCACAAGTGTGTCGCTCACTCAATTAGGAATACAGGGAAACCGGAAAGTGTTATCTCACAATGTATGGCACAGAAACAAGTTTCCAAAGAAAGAACAGAAACGGAAAGCACAACTTTGTAAACTAATTCACATACGTGTCGCCTGTTCAATTATTATAAGAGGAAAACTGAAAAGTGATATAACACACTGTACAGCACAGGAACATGTTTCCATCGAAAGAACAGAAACGCAAAGCACAACTTTGTAAACTAATTCACATACGTGTCGCCTGTTCAATTATTATAACAGGAAAACTGAAAAGTGATATATCACATTGTACAGCACAGGAACAAGTTTCAAATGAAAGAACAAAAAAGAAAATCACTAATTTGTAAACTAAATCACATGTGTGTCGCTCGCTCCATTAGGAATACAGGAAAACTGAACAGTAATATATCTCACTGTACAGCACAAGAACAAGTTTCCAACGATAGAACAGAAAAGCAAAGCACTACTTTTAAACAGAATCACCTGTGTGTTGCTCGCTCAATTAGGAATACAGGAAAACTGAAAAGTGTTATCTCGCACTGTACGGCACAGAAACAAGTTTCCATTGAAAGAACAGAAACGCAAAGCACAACTTTGTAAACTAATTCACATATGTGTCGCCTGTTCAATTATTATAACAGGAAAACTGAAAAGTGATATAACCCTAACCCTAACCCTAACCCAAAGGCCCTAACCCTAACCCTAACCCTAACCCTAACCCTAACCCCTAACCCTAACCCTAACCCTAACCCTAACCCTAACGCTAACCCTATCCCTTACCTAGCCCTAACCCTAACCCTAACCCTAACCCTAACTCTAACCCTAACTCTAACTTGTTCCTAACAGGAACAAGTTTCCAAGGAAAGAACGTAAATGAAAAGCACTACTTTGTAAACTGAATCACATGTGTGTCACTCGCTCAATTAGGAATACAGGAATACCGAAAAGTGTTATATCGCACTTTACGGCACAGAAACTAGTTACCGTCGAAAGAACAGAAAAGCAAAGCACAACTTTGTAAACTAAATCACATACATGTCGCCCGTTCAATTATTACAACAGGAAAACTGAAAAGTGATATATCACACTGTACAGCACAGAAACAAGTTTCCAAGAAGAACAGAAACCCAAAGCACTACTTTGTAAACTAAATCACAAGTGTGTCGCTCACTCAATTAGGAATACAGGGAAACCGGAAAGTGTTATCTCACACTGTATGGCACAGAAACAAGTTTCCAAAGAAAGAACAGAAACGGAAAGCACAACTTTGTAAACTAAATGACACACGTGTCGCCTGTTTAATTATTATAAGAGGAAAACTGAAAAGTGATATAACACACTGTACAGCACAGGAACATGTTTTCATCGAAAGAACAGAAACGCAAAGCACAACTTTGTAAACTAATTCACATACGTGTCGCCTGTTCAATTATTATAAGAGGAAAACTGAAAAGTGATATAACACACTGTACAGCACAGGAACATGTTTCCATCGAAAGAACAGAAACGCAAAGCACAACTTTGTAAACTAATTCACATACGTGTCGCCTGTTCAATTATTGTAACAGGAAAACTGAAAAGTGATATATCACATTGTACAGCACAGGAACAAGTTTCAAATGAAAGAACAAAAAAGAAAATCACCTATTTGTAAACTAAATCAAATGTGTGTCGCTCGCTTCATTAGGAATACAGGAAAACTGAAAAGTAATATATCTCACTGTACAGCACAAGAACAAGTTTCCAACGAAAGAACAGAAAAGCAAAGCACTACTTTTAAACAGAATCACCTGTGTGTCGCTCGCTCAATTAGGAATACAGAAAAACTGAAAAGTGTTATCTCGCACTGTACGGCACAGAAACAAGTTTCCATTGAAAGAACAGCAACGCAAAGCACAACTTTGTAAACTAATTCACATATGTGTCGCCTGTTCAATTATTATAACAGGAAAACTGAAAAGTGATATAACCCTAACCCTAACCCTAACCCTAACCCTAACCCTAACCCTAACTTGTTCCTAACAGGAACAAGTTTCCTAACAGGGACAAGTTTCCAACGAAAGAATGTAAATGAAAACACTACTTTGTAAACTGAATCACATGTGTGTCACTCGCTCAATTAGGAATACAGGAAAACCGAAAAGTGTTATCTCGCACTGTACGGCACAGAAACTAGTTTCCATCGAAAGAACAGAAAAGCAAAGCACAACTTTGTAAACTAATTCACATACGTGTCGCCTGTTCAATTATTATAAGAGGAAAACTGAAAAGTGATATAACACACTGTACAGCACAGGAATATGTTTTCATCAAAAGAACAGAAAAGAAGCACAACTTTGTAAACTAAATCACATACGTGTCGCCCGTTCAATTATTACAACAGGAAAACTGAAAAGTGATATATAACACTGTACAGCACAGAAACAAGTTTCCAAGAAGAACAGAAACCCAAAGCACTACTTTGTAAACTAAATCACAAGTGTGTCGCTCACTCAATTAGGAATACAGGGAAACCGGAAAGTGTTATCTCACACTGTATGGCACAGAAACAAGTTTCCAAAGAAAGAACAGAAACGGAAAGCACAACTTTGTAAACTAAATGACACACGTGTCGCCTGTTTAATTATTATAAGAGGAAAACTGAAAAGTGATATAACACACTGTACAGCACAGGAACATGTTTTCATCAAAAGAACAGAAACGCAAAGCACAACTTTGTAAACTAATTCACATACGTGTCGCCTGTTCAATTATTATAAGAGGAAAACTGAAAAGTGATATAACACACTGTACAGCACAGGAACATGTTTCCATCGAAAGAACAGAAACGCAAAGCACAACTTTGTAAACTAATTCACATACGTGTCGCCTGTTCAATTATTGTAACAGGAAAACTGAAAAGTGATATATCACATTGTACAGCACAGGAACAAGTTTCAAATGAAAGAACAAAAAAGAAAATCACCTATTTGTAAACTAAATCAAATGTGTGTCGCTCGCTTCATTAGGAATACAGGAAAACTGAAAAGTAATATATCTCACTGTACAGCACAAGAACAAGTTTCCAACGAAAGAACAGAAAAGCAAAGCACTACTTTTAAACAGAATCACCTGTGTGTCGCTCGCTCAATTAGGAATACAGAAAAACTGAAAAGTGTTATCTCGCACTGTACGGCACAGAAACAAGTTTCCATTGAAAGAACAGAAACGCAAAGCACAACTTTGTAAACTAATTCACATATGTGTCGCCTGTTCAATTATTATAACAGGAAAACTGAAAAGTGATATAACCCTAACCCTAACCCTAACCCTAAGGCCCTAACCCTAACACTAACCCCTAACCCTAACCCTAACCCTAACCCTAACCTCTAACCCTAACCCTAACCCTAACCCTAACCCTAACGCTAACCCTAACCCTAACCCTAACCCTAACCCTAACTTGTTCCTAACAGAAACAAGTTTCCTAACAGGGACAAGTTTCCAACGAAAGAATGTAAATGAAAAGCACTACTTTGTAAACTGAATCACATGTGTGTCACTCGCTCAATTAGGAATACAGGAAAACCGAAAAGTGTTATCTCGCACTGTACGGCACAGAAACTAGTTTCCATCGAAAGAACAGAAAAGCAAAGCACAACCTTGTAAACTAATTCACATACGTGTCGCCTGTTCAATTATTATAAGAGGAAAACTGAAAAGTGATATATCACACTGTACAGCACAGAAACAAGTTTCCAAGAAGAACAGAAACCCAATGCACAACCTTGTAAACTAATTCACATATGTGTCGCCTGTTCAATTATTATAAGAGGAAAACTGAAAAGTGATATAACACACTGTACCGCACAGGAATATGTTTTCATCGAAAGAACAGAAAAGCAAAGCACAACTTTGTAAACTAAATCGCATACGTGTCGCCCGTTCAATTATTACAACAGGAAAACTGAAAAGTGATATATCACACTGTACAGCACAGAAACAAGTTTCCAAGAAGAACAGAAACCCAAAGCACTACTTTGTAAACTAAATCACAAGTGTGTCGCTCACTCAATTAGGAATACAGGGAAACCGGAAAGTGTTATCTCACAATGTATGGCACAGAAACAAGTTTCCAAAGAAAGAACAGAAACGCAAAGCACAACTTTGTAAACTAATTCACATACGTGTCGCCTGTTCAATTATTATAACAGGAAAACTGAAAAGTGATATATCACATTGTACAGCACAGGAACAAGTTTCAAATGAAAGAACAAAAAAGAAAATCACTAATTTGTAAACTAAATCACATGTGTGTCGCTCGCTCCATTAGGAATACAGGAAAACTGAACAGTAATATATCTCACTGTACAGCACAAGAACAAGTTTCCAACGATAGAACAGAAAAGCAAAGCACTACTTTTAAACAGAATCATCTGTGTGTTGCTCGCTCAATTAGGAATACAGGAAAACTGAAAAGTGTTATCTCGCACTGTACGGCACAGAAACAAGTTTCCATTGAAAGAACAGAAACGCAAAGCACAACTTTGTAAACTAATTCACATATGTGTCGCCTGTTCAATTATTATAACAGGAAAACTGAAAAGTGATATAACCCTAACCCTAACCCTAACCCAAAGGCCCTAACCCTAACCCTAACCCTAACCCTAACCCTAACCCCTAACCCTAACCCTAACCCTAACCCTAACCCTAACGCTAACCCTATCCCTTACCTAGCCCTAACCCTAACCCTAACCCTAACCCTAACCCTAACCCTAACTCTAACTTGTTCCTAACAGGAACAAGTTTCCAAGGAAAGAACGTAAATGAAAAGCACTACTTTGTAAACTGAATCACATGTGTGTCACTCGCTCAATTAGGAATACAGGAATACCGAAAAGTGTTATATCGCACTTTACGGCACAGAAACTAGTTACCGTCGAAAGAACAGAAAAGCAAAGCACAACTTTGTAAACTAAATCACATACATGTCGCCCGTTCAATTATTACAACAGGAAAACTGAAAAGTGATATATCACACTGTACAGCACAGAAACAAGTTTCCAAGAAGAACAGAAACCCAAAGCACTACTTTGTAAACTAAATCACAAGTGTGTCGCTCACTCAATTAGGAATACAGGGAAACCGGAAAGTGTTATCTCACACTGTATGGCACAGAAACAAGTTTCCAAAGAAAGAACAGAAACGGAAAGCACAACTTTGTAAACTAAATGACACACGTGTCGCCTGTTTAATTATTATAAGAGGAAAACTGAAAAGTGATATAACACACTGTACAGCACAGGAACATGTTTTCATCAAAAGAACAGAAACGCAAAGCACAACTTTGTAAACTAATTCACATACGTGTCGCCTGTTCAATTATTATAAGAGGAAAACTGAAAAGTGATATAACACACTGTACAGCACAGGAACATGTTTCCATCGAAAGAACAGAAACGCAAAGCACAACTTTGTAAACTAATTCACATACGTGTCGCCTGTTCAATTATTGTAACAGGAAAACTGAAAAGTGATATATCACATTGTACAGCACAGGAACAAGTTTCAAATGAAAGAACAAAAAAGAAAATCACCTATTTGTAAACTAAATCAAATGTGTGTCGCTCGCTTCATTAGGAATACAGGAAAACTGAAAAGTAATATATCTCACTGTACAGCACAAGAACAAGTTTCCAACGAAAGAACAGAAAAGCAAAGCACTACTTTTAAACAGAATCACCTGTGTGTCGCTCGCTCAATTAGGAATACAGAAAAACTGAAAAGTGTTATCTCGCACTGTACGGCACAGAAACAAGTTTCCATTGAAAGAACAGCAACGCAAAGCACAACTTTGTAAACTAATTCACATATGTGTCGCCTGTTCAATTATTATAACAGGAAAACTGAAAAGTGATATAACCCTAACCCTAACCCTAACCCTAACCCTAACCCTAACCCTAACCCTAACCCTAACCCTAACTTGTTCCTAACAGGAACAAGTTTCCTAACAGGGACAAGTTTCCAACGAAAGAATGTAAATGAAAACACTACTTTGTAAACTGAATCACATGTGTGTCACTCGCTCAATTAGGAATACAGGAAAACCGAAAAGTGTTATCTCGCACTGTACGGCACAGAAACTAGTTTCCATCGAAAGAACAGAAAAGCAAAGCACAACTTTGTAAACTAATTCACATACGTGTCGCCTGTTCAATTATTATAAGAGGAAAACTGAAAAGTGATATAACACACTGTACAGCACAGGAATATGTTTTCATCAAAAGAACAGAAAAGAAGCACAACTTTGTAAACTAAATCACATACGTGTCGCCCGTTCAATTATTACAACAGGAAAACTGAAAAGTGATATATAACACTGTACAGCACAGAAACAAGTTTCCAAGAAGAACAGAAACCCAAAGCACTACTTTGTAAACTAAATCACAAGTGTGTCGCTCACTCAATTAGGAATACAGGGAAACCGGAAAGTGTTATCTCACACTGTATGGCACAGAAACAAGTTTCCAAAGAAAGAACAGAAACGGAAAGCACAACTTTGTAAACTAAATGACACACGTGTCGCCTGTTTAATTATTATAAGAGGAAAACTGAAAAGTGATATAACACACTGTACAGCACAGGAACATGTTTTCATCAAAAGAACAGAAACACAAAGCACAACTTTGTAAACTAATTCACATACGTGTCGCCTGTTCAATTATTATAAGAGGAAAACTGAAAAGTGATATAACACACTGTAC
The DNA here is from genome assembly GCF_030254825.1 of Meriones unguiculatus. Classification (NCBI taxonomy): domain Eukaryota; kingdom Metazoa; phylum Chordata; class Mammalia; order Rodentia; family Muridae; genus Meriones; species Meriones unguiculatus. Next base: position 2,777,277 of record NC_083366.1, read on the forward strand.
AGCACAGGAACATGTTTCCATCGAAAGAACAGAAACGCAAAGCACAACTTTGTAAACTAATTCACATACGTGTCGCCTGTTCAATTATTGTAACAGGAAAACTGAAAAGTGATATATCACATTGTACAGCACAGGAACAAGTTTCAAATGAAAGAACAAAAAAGAAAATCACCTATTTGTAAACTAAATCAAATGTGTGTCGCTCGCTTCATTAGGAATACAGGAAAACTGAAAAGTAATATATCTCACTGTACAGCACAAGAACAAGTTTCCAACGAAAGAACAGAAAAGCAAAGCACTACTTTTAAACAGAATCACCTGTGTGTCGCTCGCTCAATTAGGAATACAGAAAAACTGTAAAGTGTTATCTCGCACTGTACGGCACAGAAACAAGTTTCCATTGAAAGAACAGCAACGCAAAGCACAACTTTGTAAACTAATTCACATATGTGTCGCCTGTTCAATTATTATAACAGGAAAACTGAAAAGTGATATAACCCTAACCCTAACCCTAACCCTGAGGCCCTAACCCTAACCCTAACCCCTAACCCTAACCCTAACCCTAACCCCTAACCCTAACCCTAACCCTAACCCTAACCTCTAACCCTAACCCTAACCCTAACCCTAACCCTAACCCTAACCCTAACGCTAACCCTAACCCTAACCCTAACCCTAACCCTAACTTGTTCCTAACAGAAACAAGTTTCCTAACAGGGACAAGTTTCCAACGAAAGAATGTAAATGAAAAGCACTACTTTGTAAACTGAATCACATGTGTGTCACTCGCTCAATTAGGAATACAGGAAAACCGAAAAGTGTTATCTCGCACTGTACGGCACAGAAACTAGTTTCCATCGAAAGAACAGAAAAGCAAAGCACAACCTTGTAAACTAATTCACATACGTGTCGCCTGTTCAATTATTATAAGAGGAAAACTGAAAAGTGATATATCACACTGTACAGCACAGAAACAAGTTTCCAAGAAGAACAGAAACCCAAAGCACTACTTTGTAAACTAAATCACAAGTGTGTCGCTCACTCAATTAGGAATACAGGGAAACCGGAAAGTGTTATCTCACAATGTATGGCACAGAAACAAGTTTCCATCGAAAGAACAGAAAAGCAAAGCACAACCTTGTAAACTAATTCACATTCGTGTCGCCTGTTCAATTATTATAAGAGGAAAACTGAAAAGTGATATAACACACTGTACCGCACAGGAATATGTTTTCATCGAAAGAACAGAAAAGCAAAGCACAACTTTGTAAACTAAATCGCATACGTGTCGCCCGTTCAATTATTACAACAGGAAAACTGAAAAGTGATATATCACACTGTACAGCACAGAAACAAGTTTCCAAGAAGAACAGAAACCCAAAGCACTACTTTGTAAACTAAATCACAAGTGTGTCGCTCACTCAATTAGGAATACAGGGAAACCGGAAAGTGTTATCTCACAATGTATGGCACAGAAACAAGTTTCCAAAGAAAGAACAGAAACGCAAAGCACAACTTTGTAAACTAATTCACATACGTGTCGCCTGTTCAATTATTATAAGAGGAAAACTGAAAAGTGATATAACACACTGTACAGCACAGGAACATGTTTCCATCGAAAGAACAGAAACGCAAAGCACAACTTTGTAAACTAATTCACATACGTGTCGCCTGTTCAATTATTATAAGAGGAAAACTGAAAAGTGATATAACACACTGTACAGCACAGGAACATGTTTCCATCGAAAGAACAGAAATGCAAAGCACAACTTTGTAAACTAATTCACATACGTGTCGCCTGTTCAATTATTGTAACAGGAAAACTGAAAAGTGATATATCACATTGTACAGCACAGGAACAAGTTTCAAATGAAAGAACAAAAAAGAAAATCACCTATTTGTAAACTAAATCAAATGTGTGTCGCTCGCTTCATTAGGAATACAGGAAAACTGAAAAGTAATATATCTCACTGTACAGCACAAGAACAAGTTTCCAACGAAAGAACAGAAAAGCAAAGCACTACTTTTAAACAGAATCACCTGTGTGTCGCTCGCTCAATTAGGAATACAGAAAAACTGAAAAGTGTTATCTCGCACTGTACGGCACAGAAACAAGTTTCCATTGAAAGAACAGCAACGCAAAGCACAACTTTGTAAACTAATTCACATATGTGTCGCCTGTTCAATTATTATAACAGGAAAACTGAAAAGTGATATAACCCTAACCCTAACCCTAACCCTAACCCTAACCCTAACCCTAACCCTAACCCTAACTTGTTCCTAACAGGAACAAGTTTCCTAACAGGGACAAGTTTCCAACGAAAGAATGTAAATGAAAACACTACTTTGTAAACTGAATCACATGTGTGTCACTCGCTCAATTAGGAATACAGGAAAACCGAAAAGTGTTATCTCGCACTGTACGGCACAGAAACTAGTTTCCATCGAAAGAACAGAAAAGCAAAGCACAACTTTGTAAACTAATTCACATACGTGTCGCCTGTTCAATTATTATAAGAGGAAAACTGAAAAGTGATATAACACACTGTACAGCACAGGAATATGTTTTCATCAAAAGAACAGAAAAGAAGCACAACTTTGTAAACTAAATCACATACGTGTCGCCCGTTCAATTATTACAACAGGAAAACTGAAAAGTGATATATAACACTGTACAGCACAGAAACAAGTTTCCAAGAAGAACAGAAACCCAAAGCACTACTTTGTAAACTAAATCACAAGTGTGTCGCTCACTCAATTAGGAATACAGGGAAACCGGAAAGTGTTATCTCACACTGTATGGCACAGAAACAAGTTTCCAAAGAAAGAACAGAAACGGAAAGCACAACTTTGTAAACTAAATGACACACGTGTCGCCTGTTTAATTATTATAAGAGGAAAACTGAAAAGTGATATAACACACTGTACAGCACAGGAACATGTTTTCATCAAAAGAACAGAAACACAAAGCACAACTTTGTAAACTAATTCACATACGTGTCGCCTGTTCAATTATTATAAGAGGAAAACTGAAAAGTGATATAACACACTGTACAGCACAGGAACATGTTTCCATCGAAAGAACAGAAACGCAAAGCACAACTTTGTAAACTAATTCACATACGTGTCGCCTGTTCAATTATTGTAACAGGAAAACTGAAAAGTGATATATCACATTGTACAGCACAGGAACAAGTTTCAAATGAAAGAACAAAAAAGAAAATCACCTATTTGTAAACTAAATCAAATGTGTGTCGCTCGCTTCATTAGGAATACAGGAAAACTGAAAAGTAATATATCTCACTGTACAGCACAAGAACAAGTTTCCAACGAAAGAACAGAAAAGCAAAGCACTACTTTTAAACAGAATCACCTGTGTGTCGCTCGCTCAATTAGGAATACAGAAAAACTGTAAAGTGTTATCTCGCACTGTACGGCACAGAAACAAGTTTCCATTGAAAGAACAGCAACGCAAAGCACAACTTTGTAAACTAATTCACATATGTGTCGCCTGTTCAATTATTATAACAGGAAAACTGAAAAGTGATATAACCCTAACCCTAACCCTAACCCTGAGGCCCTAACCCTAACCCTAACCCCTAACCCTAACCCTAACCCTAACCCTAACCTCTAACCCTAACCCTAACCCTAACCCTAACCCTAACCCTAACCCTAACGCTAACCCTAACCCTAACCCTAACCCTAACCCTAACTTGTTCCTAACAGAAACAAGTTTCCTAACAGGGACAAGTTTCCAACGAAAGAATGTAAATGAAAAGCACTACTTTGTAAACTGAATCACATGTGTGTCACTCGCTCAATTAGGAATACAGGAAAACCGAAAAGTGTTATCTCGCACTGTACGGCACAGAAACTAGTTTCCATCGAAAGAACAGAAAAGCAAAGCACAACCTTGTAAACTAATTCACATACGTGTCGCCTGTTCAATTATTATAAGAGGAAAACTGAAAAGTGATATATCACACTGTACAGCACAGAAACAAGTTTCCAAGAAGAACAGAAACCCAAAGCACTACTTTGTAAACTAAATCACAAGTGTGTCGCTCACTCAATTAGGAATACAGGGAAACCGGAAAGTGTTATCTCACAATGTATGGCACAGAAACAAGTTTCCATCGAAAGAACAGAAAAGCAAAGCACAACCTTGTAAACTAATTCACATTCGTGTCGCCTGTTCAATTATTATAAGAGGAAAACTGAAAAGTGATATAACACACTGTACCGCACAGGAATATGTTTTCATCGAAAGAACAGAAAAGCAAAGCACAACTTTGTAAACTAAATCGCATACGTGTCGCCCGTTCAATTATTACAACAGGAAAACTGAAAAGTGATATATCACACTGTACAGCACAGAAACAAGTTTCCAAGAAGAACAGAAACCCAAAGCACTACTTTGTAAACTAAATCACAAGTGTGTCGCTCACTCAATTAGGAATACAGGGAAACCGGAAAGTGTTATCTCACAATGTATGGCACAGAAACAAGTTTCCAAAGAAAGAACAGAAACGCAAAGCACAACTTTGTAAACTAATTCACATACGTGTCGCCTGTTCAATTATTATAAGAGGAAAACTGAAAAGTGATATAACACACTGTACAGCACAGGAACATGTTTCCATCGAAAGAACAGAAACGCAAAGCACAACTTTGTAAACTAATTCACATACGTGTCGCCTGTTCAATTATTATAACAGGAAAAGTGAAAAGTGATATATCACATTGTACAGCACAGGAACAAGTTTCAAATGAAAGAACAAAAAAGAAAATCACTAATTTGTAAACTAAATCACATGTGTGTCGCTCGCTCCATTAGGAATACAGGAAAACTGAACAGTAATATATCTCACTGTACAGCACAAGAACAAGTTTCCAACGATAGAACAGAAAAGCAAAGCACTACTTTTAAACAGAATCACCTGTGTGTTGCTCGCTCAATTAGGAATACAGGAAAACTGAAAAGTGTTATCTCGCACTGTACGGCACAGAAACAAGTTTCCATTGAAAGAACAGAAACGCAAAGCACAACTTTGTAAACTAATTCACATATGTGTCGCCTGTTCAATTATTATAACAGGAAAACTGAAAAGTGATATAACCCTAACCCTAACCCTAACCCAAAGGCCCTAACCCTAACCCTAACCCTAACCCTAACCCTAACCCCTAACCCTAACCCTAACCCTAACCCTAACCCTAACGCTAACCCTATCCCTTACCTAGCCCTAACCCTAACCCTAACCCTAACCCTAACCCTAACTCTAACCCTAACTCTAACTTGTTCCTAACAGGAACAAGTTTCCAAGGAAAGAACGTAAATGAAAAGCACTACTTTGTAAACTGAATCACATGTGTGTCACTCGCTCAATTAGGAATACAGGAATACCGAAAAGTGTTATATCGCACTTTACGGCACAGAAACTAGTTACCGTCGAAAGAACAGAAAAGCAAAGCACAACTTTGTAAACTAAATCACATACATGTCGCCCGTTCAATTATTACAACAGGAAAACTGAAAAGTGATATATCACACTGTACAGCACAGAAACAAGTTTCCAAGAAGAACAGAAACCCAAAGCACTACTTTGTAAACTAAATCACAAGTGTGTCGCTCACTCAATTAGGAATACAGGGAAACCGGAAAGTGTTATCTCACACTGTATGGCACAGAAACAAGTTTCCAAAGAAAGAACAGAAACGGAAAGCACAACTTTGTAAACTAAATGACACACGTGTCGCCTGTTTAATTATTATAAGAGGAAAACTGAAAAGTGATATAACACACTGTACAGCACAGGAACATGTTTTCATCGAAAGAACAGAAACGCAAAGCACAACTTTGTAAACTAATTCACATACGTGTCGCCTGTTCAATTATTATAAGAGGAAAACTGAAAAGTGATATAACACACTGTACAGCACAGGAACATGTTTCCATCGAAAGAACAGAAACGCAAAGCACAACTTTGTAAACTAATTCACATACGTGTCGCCTGTTCAATTATTGTAACAGGAAAACTGAAAAGTGATATATCACATTGTACAGCACAGGAACAAGTTTCAAATGAAAGAACAAAAAAGAAAATCACCTATTTGTAAACTAAATCAAATGTGTGTCGCTCGCTTCATTAGGAATACAGGAAAACTGAAAAGTAATATATCTCACTGTACAGCACAAGAACAAGTTTCCAACGAAAGAACAGAAAAGCAAAGCACTACTTTTAAACAGAATCACCTGTGTGTCGCTCGCTCAATTAGGAATACAGAAAAACTGAAAAGTGTTATCTCGCACTGTACGGCACAGAAACAAGTTTCCATTGAAAGAACAGCAACGCAAAGCACAACTTTGTAAACTAATTCACATATGTGTCGCCTGTTCAATTATTATAACAGGAAAACTGAAAAGTGATATAACCCTAACCCTAACCCTAACCCTAACCCTAACCCTAACCCTAACCCTAACTTGTTCCTAACAGGAACAAGTTTCCTAACAGGGACAAGTTTCCAACGAAAGAATGTAAATGAAAAGCACTACTTTGTAAACTGAATCACATGTGTGTCACTCGCTCAATTAGGAATACAGGAAAACCGAAAAGTGTTATCTCGCACTGTACGGCACAGAAACTAGTTTCCATCGAAAGAACAGAAAAGCAAAGCACAACTTTGTAAACTAATTCACATACGTGTCGCCTGTTCAATTATTATAAGAGGAAAACTGAAAAGTGATATAACACACTGTACAGCACAGGAATATGTTTTCATCAAAAGAACAGAAAAGAAGCACAACTTTGTAAACTAAATCACATACGTGTCGCCCGTTCAATTATTACAACAGGAAAACTGAAAAGTGATATATAACACTGTACAGCACAGAAACAAGTTTCCATCGAAAGAACAGAAACGCAAAGCACAACTTTGTAAACTAATTCACATACGTGTCGCCTGTTCAATTATTGTAACAGGAAAACTGAAAAGTGATATATCACATTGTACAGCACAGGAACAAGTTTCAAATGAAAGAACAAAAAAGAAAATCACCTATTTGTAAACTAAATCAAATGTGTGTCGCTCGCTTCATTAGGAATACAGGAAAACTGAAAAGTAATATATCTCACTGTACAGCACAAGAACAAGTTTCCAACGAAAGAACAGAAAAGCAAAGCACTACTTTTAAACAGAATCACCTGTGTGTCGCTCGCTCAATTAGGAATACAGAAAAACTGAAAAGTGTTATCTCGCACTGTACGGCACAGAAACAAGTTTCCATTGAAAGAACAGAAACGCAAAGCACAACTTTGTAAACTAATTCACATATGTGTCGCCTGTTCAATTATTATAACAGGAAAACTGAAAAGTGATATAACCCTAACCCTAACCCTAACCCTAAGGCCCTAACCCTAACCCTAACCCCTAACCCTAACCCTAACCCTAACCCTAACCTGTAACCCTAACCCTAAACCTAACCCTAACCCTAACGCTAACCCTAACCCTAACCCTAACCCTAACCCTAACCCTAACTTGTTCCTAACAGAAACAAGTTTCCTAACAGGGACAAGTTTCCAACGAAAGAATGTAAATGAAAAGCACTACTTTGTAAACTGAATCACATGTGTGTCACTCGCTCAATTAGGAATACAGGAAAACCGAAAAGTGTTATCTCGCACTGTACGGCACAGAAACTAGTTTCCATCGAAAGAACAGAAAAGCAAAGCACAACCTTGTAAACTAATTCACATACGTGTCGCCTGTTCAATTATTATAAGAGGAAAACTGAAAAGTGATATAACACACTGTACAGCACAGGAATATGTTTTCATCGAAAGAACAGAAAAGCAAAGCACAACTTTGTAAACTAAATCGCATACGTGTCGCCCGTTCAATTATTACAACAGGAAAACTGAAAAGTGATATATCACACTGTACAGCACAGAAACAAGTTTCCAAGAAGAACAGAAACCCAAAGCACTACTTTGTAAACTAAATCACAAGTGTGTCGCTCACTCAATTAGGAATACAGGGAAACCGGAAAGTGTTATCTCACAATGTATGGCACAGAAACAAGTTTCCAAAGAAAGAACAGAAACGCAAAGCACAACTTTGTAAACTAATTCACATACGTGTCGCCTGTTCAATTATTATAAGAGGAAAACTGAAAAGTGATATAACACACTGTACAGCACAGGAACATGTTTCCATCGAAAGAACAGAAACGCAAAGCACAACTTTGTAAACTAATTCACATACGTGTCGCCTGTTCAATTATTATAACAGGAAAACTGAAAAGTGATATATCACATTGTACAGCACAGGAACAAGTTTCAAATGAAAGAACAAAAAAGAAAATCACTAATTTGTAAACTAAATCACATGTGTGTCGCTCGCTCCATTAGGAATACAGGAAAATTGAACAGTAATATATCTCACTGTACAGCACAAGAACAAGTTTCCAACGATAGAACAGAAAAGCAAAGCACTACTTTTAAACAGAATCACCTGTGTGTTGCTCGCTCAATTAGGAATACAGGAAAACTGAAAAGTGTTATCTCGCACTGTACGGCACAGAAACAAGTTTCCATTGAAAGAACAGAAACGCAAAGCACAACTTTGTAAACTAATTCACATATGTGTCGCCTGTTCAATTATTATAACAGGAAAACTGAAAAGTGATATAACCCTAACCCTAACCCTAACCCTAAGGCCCTAACCCTAACCCTAACCCCTAACCCTAACCCTAACCCTAACCCTAACCTGTAACCCTAACCCTAACCCTAACCCTAACCCTAACGCTAACCCTAACCCTAACCCTAAACCTAACCCTAACTTGTTCCTAACAGAAACAAGTTTCCTAACAGGGACAAGTTTCCAACGAAAGAATGTAAATGAAAAGCACTACTTTGTAAACTGAATCACATGTGTGTCACTCGCTCAATTAGGAATACAGGAAAACCGAAAAGTGTTATCTCGCACTGTACGGCACAGAAACTAGTTTCCATCGAAAGAACAGAAAAGCAAAGCACAACCTTGTAAACTAATTCACATACGTGTCGCCTGTTCAATTATTATAAGAGGAAAACTGAAAAGTGATATAACACACTGTACAGCACAGGAATATGTTTTCATCGAAAGAACAGAAAAGCAAAGCACAACTTTGTAAACTAAATCGCATATGTGTCGCCCGTTCAATTATTACAACAGGAAAACTGAAAAGTGATATATCACACTGTACAGCACAGAAACAAGTTTCCAAGAAGAACAGAAACCCAAAGCACTACTTTGTAAACTAAATCACAAGTGTGTCGCTCACTCAATTAGGAATACAGGGAAACCGGAAAGTGTTATCTCACAATGTATGGCACAGAAACAAGTTTCCAAAGAAAGAACAGAAACGCAAAGCACAACTTTGTAAACTAATTCACATACGTGTCGCCTGTTCAATTATTATAAGAGGAAAACTGAAAAGTGATATAACACACTGTACAGCACAGGAACATGTTTCCATCGAAAGAACAGAAACGCAAAGCACAACTTTGTAAACTAATTCACATACGTGTCGCCTGTTCAATTATTATAACAGGAAAACTGAAAAGTGATATATCACATTGTACAGCACAGGAACAAGTTTCAAATGAAAGAACAAAAAAGAAAATCACTAATTTGTAAACTAAATCACATGTGTGTCGCTCGCTCCATTAGGAATACAGGAAAACTGAACAGTAATATATCTCACTGTACAGCACAAGAACAAGTTTCCAACGATAGAACAGAAAAGCAAAGCACTACTTTTAAACAGAATCACCTGTGTGTTGCTCGCTCAATTAGGAATACAGGAAAACTGAAAAGTGTTATCTCAAACTGTACGGCACAGAAACAAGTTTCCATTGAAAGAACAGAAACGCAAAGCACAACTTTGTAAACTAATTCACATATGTGTCGCCTGTTCAATTATTATAACAGGAAAACTGAAAAGTGATATAACCCTAACCCTAACCCTAACCCAAAGGCCCTAACCCTAACCCTAACCCTAACCCTAACCCTAACCCTAACCCCTAACCCTAACCCTAACCCTAACCCTAACCCTAACGCTAACCCTATCCCTTACCCAGCCCTAACCCTAACCCTAACCCTAACCCTAACCCTAACTCTAACCCTAACTCTAACTTGTTCCTAACAGGAACAAGTTTCCAAGGAAAGAACGTAAATGAAAAGCACTACTTTGTAAACTGAATCACATGTGTGTCACTCGCTCAATTAGGAATACAGGAATACCGAAAAGTGTTATATCGCACTTTACGGCACAGAAACTAGTTACCATCGAAAGAACAGAAAAGCAAAGCAAAACTTTGTAAACTAAATCACATACATGTCGCCCGTTCAATTATTACAACAGGAAAACTGAAAAGTGATATATCACACTGTACAGCACAGAAACAAGTTTCCAAGAAGAACAGAAACCCAAAGCACTACTTTGTAAACTAAATCACAAGTGTGTCGCTCACTCAATTAGGAATACAGGGAAACCGGAAAGTGTTATCTCACACTGTATGGCACAGAAACAAGTTTCCAAAGAAAGAACAGAAACGGAAAGCACAACTTTGTAAACTAAATGACACACGTGTCGCCTGTTTAATTATTATAAGAGGAAAACTGAAAAGTGATATAACACACTGTACAGCACAGGAACATGTTTTCATCGAAAGAACAGAAACGCAAAGCACAACTTTGTAAACTAATTCACATACGTGTCGCCTGTTCAATTATTATAAGAGGAAAACTGAAAAGTGATATAACACACTGTACAGCACAGGAACATGTTTCCATCGAAAGAACAGAAACGCAAAGCACAACTTTGTAAACTAATTCACATACGTGTCGCCTGTTCAATTATTGTAACAGGAAAACTGAAAAGTGATATATCACATTGTACAGCACAGGAACAAGTTTCAAATGAAAGAACAAAAAAGAAAATCACCTATTTGTAAACTAAATCAAATGTGTGTCGCTCGCTTCATTAGGAATACAGGAAAACTGAAAAGTAATATATCTCACTGTACAGCACAAGAACAAGTTTACAACGAAAGAACAGAAAAGCAAAGCACTACTTTTAAACAGAATCACCTGTGTGTCGCTCGCTCAATTAGGAATACAGAAAAACTGAAAAGTGTTATCTCGCACTGTACGGCACAGAAACAAGTTTCCATTGAAAGAACAGAAACGCAAAGCACAACTTTGTAAACTAATTCACATATGTGTCGCCTGTTCAATTATTATAACAGGAAAACTGAAAAGTGATATAACCCTAACCCTAACCCTAACCCTAAGGCCCTAACCCTAACCCTAACCCCTAACCCTAACCCTAACCCTAACCCTAACCTGTAACCCTAACCCTAACCCTAACCCTAACCCTAACCCTAACGCTAACCCTAACCCTAACCCTAACCCTAACCCTAACCCTAACTTGTTCCTAACAGAAACAAGTTTCCTAACAGGGACAAGTTTCCAACGAAAGAATGTAAATGAAAAGCACTACTTTGTAAACTGAATCACATGTGTGTCACTCGCTCAATTAGGAATACAGGAAAACCGAAAAGTGTTATCTCGCACTGTACGGCACAGAAACTAGTTTCCATCGAATGAACAGAAAAGCAAAGCACAACCTTGTAAACTAATTCACATACGTGTCGCCTGTTCAATTATTATAAGAGGAAAACTGAAAAGTGATATAACACACTGTACAGCACAGGAATATGTTTTCATCGAAAGAACAGAAAAGCAAAGCACAACTTTGTAAACTAAATCGCATACGTGTCGCCCGTTCAATTATTACAACAGGAAAACTGAAAAGTGATATATCACACTGTACAGCACAGAAACAAGTTTCCAAGAAGAAAAGAAACCCAAAGCACTACTTTGTAAACTAAATCACAAGTGTGTCGCTCACTCAATTAGGAATACAGGGAAACCGGAAAGTGTTATCTCACAATGTATGGCACAGAAACAAGTTTCCAAAGAAAGAACAGAAACGCAAAGCACAACTTTGTAAACTAATTCACATACGTGTTGCCTGTTCAATTATTATAAGAGGAAAACTGAAAAGTGATATAACACACTGTACAGCACAGGAACATGTTTCCATCGAAAGAACAGAAACGCAAAGCACAACTTTGTAAACTAATTCACATACGTGTCGCCTGTTCAATTATTATAACAGGAAAACTGAAAAGTGATATATCACATTGTACAGCACAGGAACAAGTTTCAAATGAAAGAACAAAAAAGAAAATCACTAATTTGTAAACTAAATCACATGTGTGTCGCTCGCTCCATTAGGAATACAGGAAAACTGAACAGTAATATATCTCACTGTACAGCACAAGAACAAGTTTCCAACGATAGAACAGAAAAGCAAAGCACTACTTTTAAACAGAATCACCTGTGTGTTGCTCGCTCAATTAGGAATACAGGAAAACTTAAAAGTGTTATCTCGCACTGTACGGCACAGAAACAAGTTTCCATTGAAAGAACAGAAACGCAAAGCACAACTTTGTAAACTAATTCACATATGTGTCGCCTGTTCAATTATTATAACAGGAAAACTGAAAAGTGATATAACCCTAACCCTAACCCTAACCCAAAGGCCCTAACCCTAACCCTAACCCTAACCCTAACCCTAACCCCTAACCCTAACCCTAACCTTAACCCTAACCCTAACCCTAACGCTAACCCTATCCCTTACCTAGCCCTAACCCTAACCCTAACCCTAACCCTAACCCTAACTCTAACCCTAACTCTAACTTGTTCCTAACAGGAACAAGTTTCCAAGGAAAGAACGTAAATGAAAAGCACTACTTTGTAAACTGAATCACATGTGTGTCACTCGCTCAATTAGGAATACAGGAATACCGAAAAGTGTTATATCGCACTTTACGGCACAGAAACTAGTTACCGTCGAAAGAACAGAAAAGCAAAGCACAACTTTGTAAACTAAATCACATACATGTCGCCCGTTCAATTATTACAACAGGAAAACTGAAAAGTGATATATCACACTGTACAGCACAGAAACAAGTTTCCAAGAAGAACAGAAACCCAAAGCACTACTTTGTAAACTAAATCACAAGTGTGTCGCTCACTCAATTAGGAATACAGGGAAACCGGAAAGTGTTATCTCACAATGTATGGCACAGAAACAAGTTTCCAAAGAAAGAACAGAAACGCAAAGCACAACTTTGTAAACTAATTCACATACGTGTCGCCTGTTCAATTATTGTAACAGGAAAACTGAAAAGTGATATATCACATTGTACAGCACAGGAACAAGTTTCAAATGAAAGAACAAAAAAGAAAATCACCTATTTGTAAACTAAATCAAATGTGTGTCGCTCGCTTCATTAGGAATACAGGAAAACTGAAAAGTAATATATCTCACTGTACAGCACAAGAACAAGTTTCCAACGAAAGAACAGAAAAGCAAAGCACTACTTTTAAACAGAATCACCTGTGTGTCGCTCGCTCAATTAGGAATACAGAAAAACTGAAAAGTGTTATCTCGCACTGTACGGCACAGAAACAAGTTTCCATTGAAAGAACAGCAACGCAAAGCACAACTTTGTAAACTAATTCACATATGTGTCGCCTGTTCAATTATTATAACAGGAAATCTGAAAAGTGATATAACCCTAACCCTAACCCTAACCCTAACCCTAACCCTAACCCTAACTTGTTCCTAACAGGAACAAGTTTCCTAACAGGGACAAGTTTCCAACGAAAGAATGTAAATGGAAACACTACTTTGTAAACTGAATCACATGTGTGTCACTCGCTCAATTAGGAATACAGGAAAACCGAAAAGTGTTATCTCGCACTGTACGGCACAGAAACTAGTTTCCATCGAAAGAACAGAAAAGCAAAGCACAACTTTGTAAACTAATTCACATACGTGTCGCCTGTTCAATTATTATAAGAGGAAAACTGAAAAGTGATATAACACACTGTACAGCACAGGAATATGTTTTCATCAAAAGAACAGAAAAGAAGCACAACTTTGTAAACTAAATCACATACGTGTCGCCCGTTCAATTATTACAACAGGAAAACTGAAAAGTGATATATAACACTGTACAGCACAGAAACAAGTTTCCATCGAAAGAACAGAAACGCAAAGCACAACTTTGTAAACTAATTCACATACGTGTCGCCTGTTCAATTATTGTAACAGGGAAACTGAAAAGTGATATATCACATTGTACAGCACAGGAACAAGTTTCAAATGAAAGAACAAAAAAGAAAATCACCTATTTGTAAACTAAATCAAATGTGTGTCGCTCGCTTCATTAGGAATACAGGAAAACTGAAAAGTAATATATCTCACTGTACAGCACAAGAACAAGTTTCCAACGAAAGAACAGAAAAGCAAAGCACTACTTTTAAACAGAATCACCTGTGTGTCGCTCGCTCAATTAGGAATACAGAAAAACTGAAAAGTGTTATCTCGCACTGTACGGCACAGAAACAAGTTTCCATTGAAAGAACAGAAACGCAAAGCACAACTTTGTAAACTAATTCACATATGTGTCGCCTGTTCAATTATTATAACAGGAAAACTGAAAAGTGATATAACCCTAACCCTAACCCTAACCCTAAGGCCCTAACCCTAACCCTAACCCCTAACCCTAACCCTAACCCTAACCCTAACCTGTAACCCTAACCCTAAACCTAACCCTAACCCTAACGCTAACCCTAACCCTAACCCTAACCCTAACCCTAACCCTAACTTGTTCCTAACAGAAACAAGTTTCCTAACAGGGACAAGTTTCCAACGAAAGAATGTAAATGAAAAGCACTACTTTGTAAACTGAATCACATGTGTGTCACTCGCTCAATTAGGAATACAGGAAAACCGAAAAGTGTTATCTCGCACTGTACGGCACAGAAACTAGTTTCCATCGAAAGAACAGAAAAGCAAAGCACAACCTTGTAAACTAATTCACATACGTGTCGCCTGTTCAATTATTATAAGAGGAAAACTGAAAAGTGATATAACACACTGTACAGCACAGGAATATGTTTTCATCGAAAGAACAGAAAAGCAAAGCACAACTTTGTAAACTAAATCGCATACGTGTCGCCCGTTCAATTATTACAACAGGAAAACTGAAAAGTGATATATCACACTGTACAGCACAGAAACAAGTTTCCAAGAAGAACAGAAACCCAAAGCACTACTTTGTAAACTAAATCACAAGTGTGTCGCTCACTCAATTAGGAATACAGGGAAACCGGAAAGTGTTATCTCACAATGTATGGCACAGAAACAAGTTTCCAAAGAAAGAACAGAAACGCAAAGCACAACTTTGTAAACTAATTCACATACGTGTCGCCTGTTCAATTATTATAAGAGGAAAACTGAAAAGTGATATAACACACTGTACAGCACAGGAACATGTTTCCATCGAAAGAACAGAAACGCAAAGCACAACTTTGTAAACTAATTCACATACGTGTCGCCTGTTCAATTATTATAACAGGAAAACTGAAAAGTGATATATCACATTGTACAGCACAGGAACAAGTTTCAAATGAAAGAACAAAAAAGAAAATCACTAATTTGTAAACTAAATCACATGTGTGTCGCTCGCTCCATTAGGAATACAGGAAAACTGAACAGTAATATATCTCACTGTACAGCACAAGAACAAGTTTCCAACGATAGAACAGAAAAGCAAAACACTACTTTTAAACAGAATCACCTGTGTGTTGCTCGCTCAATTAGGAATACAGGAAAACTGAAAAGTGTTATCTCGCACTGTACGGCACAGAAACAAGTTTCCATTGAAAGAACAGAAACGCAAAGCACAACTTTGTAAACTAATTCACATATGTGTCGCCTGTTCAATTATTATAACAGGAAAACTGAAAAGTGATATAACCCTAACCCTAACCCTAACCCTAAGGCCCTAACCCTAACCCTAACCCCTAACCCTAACCCTAACCCTAACCCTAACCCTAACCTGTAACCCTAACCCTAACCCTAACCCTAACCCTAACGCTAACCCTAACCCTAACCCTAAACCTAACCCTAACTTGTTCCTAACAGAAACAAGTTTCCTAACAGGGACAAGTTTCCAACGAAAGAATGTAAATGAAAAGCACTACTTTGTAAACTGAATCACATGTGTGTCACTCGCTCAATTAGGAATACAGGAAAACCGAAAAGTGTTATCTCGCACTGTACGGCACAGAAACTAGTTTCCATCGAAAGAACAGAAAAGCAAAGCACAACCTTGTAAACTAATTCACATACGTGTCGCCTGTTCAATTATTATAAGAGGAAAACTGAAAAGTGATATAACACACTGTACAGCACAGGAATATGTTTTCATCGAAAGAACAGAAAAGCAAAGCACAACTTTGTAAACTAAATCGCATATGTGTCGCCCGTTCAATTATTACAACAGGAAAACTGAAAAGTGATATATCACACTGTACAGCACAGAAACAAGTTTCCAAGAAGAACAGAAACCCAAAGCACTACTTTGTAAACTAAATCACAAGTGTGTCGCTCACTCAATTAGGAATACAGGGAAACCGGAAAGTGTTATCTCACAATGTATGGCACAGAAACAAGTTTCCATTGAAAGAACAGAAACGCAAAGCACAACTTTGTAAACTAATTCACATATGTGTCGCCTGTTCAATTATTATAACAGGAAAACTGAAAAGTGATATAACCCTAACCCTAACCCTAACCCAAAGGCCCTAACCCTAACCCTAACCCTAACCCTAACCCTAACCCCTAACCCTAACCCTAACCCTAACCCTAACCCTAACGCTAACCCTAACCCTAACCCTAACCCTAACCCTAACCCTAACTCTAACCCTAACTCTAACTTGTTCCTAACAGGAACAAGTTTCCAAGGAAAGAACGTAAATGAAAAGCAC
This sequence comes from Meriones unguiculatus, assembly GCF_030254825.1. Lineage (NCBI taxonomy): Eukaryota > Metazoa > Chordata > Mammalia > Rodentia > Muridae > Meriones > Meriones unguiculatus. Next base: position 2,794,230 of record NC_083366.1, read on the forward strand.
TACTTTGTAAACTGAATCACATGTGTGTCACTCGCTCAATTAGGAATACAGGAATACCGAAAAGTGTTATATCGCACTTTACGGCACAGAAACTAGTTACCATCGAAAGAACAGAAAAGCAAAGCAAAACTTTGTAAACTAAATCACATACATGTCGCCCGTTCAATTATTACAACAGGAAAACTGAAAAGTGATATATCACACTGTACAGCACAGAAACAAGTTTCCAAGAAGAACAGAAACCCAAAGCACTACTTTGTAAACTAAATCACAAGTGTGTCGCTCACTCAATTAGGAATACAGGGAAACCGGAAAGTGTTATCTCACACTGTATGGCACAGAAACAAGTTTCCAAAGAAAGAACAGAAACGGAAAGCACAACTTTGTAAACTAAATGACACACGTGTCGCCTGTTTAATTATTATAAGAGGAAAACTGAAAAGTGATATAACACACTGTACAGCACAGGAACATGTTTTCATCAAAAGAACAGAAACGCAAAGCACAACTTTGTAAACTAATTCACATACGTGTCGCCTGTTCAATTATTATAAGAGGAAAACTGAAAAGTGATATAACACACTGTACAGCACAGGAACATGTTTCCATCGAAAGAACAGAAACGCAAAGCACAACTTTGTAAACTAATTCACATACGTGTCGCCTGTTCAATTATTGTAACAGGAAAACTGAAAAGTGATATATCACATTGTACAGCACAGGAACAAGTTTCAAATGAAAGAACAAAAAAGAAAATCACCTATTTGTAAACTAAATCAAATGTGTGTCGCTCGCTTCATTAGGAATACAGGAAAACTGAAAAGTAATATATCTCACTGTACAGCACAAGAACAAGTTTCCAACGAAAGAACAGAAAAGCAAAGCACTACTTTTAAAGAGAATCACCTGTGTGTCGCTCACTCAATTAGGAATACAGAAAAACTGAAAAGTGTTATCTCGCACTGTACGGCACAGAAACAAGTTTCCATTGAAAGAACAGAAACGCAAAGCACAACTTTGTAAACTAATTCACATATGTGTCGCCTGTTCAATTATTATAACAGGAAAACTGAAAAGTGATATAACCCTAACCCTAACCCTAACCCTAAGGCCCTAACCCTAACCTTAACCCTTAACCCTAACCCTAACCCTAACCCTAACCCTAACCTGTAACCCTAACCCTAACCCTAACCCTAACCCTAACCCTAACTCTAACCCTAACCCTAACCCTAACCCTAACCCTAACTTGTTCCTAACAGGAACAAGTTTCCTAACAGGGACAAGTTTCCAACAAAAGAATGTAAATGAAAAGCACTACTTTGTAAACTGAATCACATGTGTGTCACTCGCTCAATTAGGAATACAGGAAAACCGAAAAGTGTTATCTCGCACTGTACGGCACAGAAACTAGTTTCCATCGAAAGAACAGAAAAGCAAAGCACAACTTTGTAAACTAAATCGCATACGTGTCGCCCGTTCAATTATTACAACAGGAAAACTGAAAAGTGATATATCACACTGTACAGCACAGAAACAAGTTTCCAAGAAGAACAGAAACCCAAAGCACTACTTTGTAAACTAAATCACAAGTGTGTCGCTCACTCAATTAGGAATACAGGGAAACCGGAAAGTGTTATCTCACAATGTATGGCACAGAAACAAGTTTCCAAAGAAAGAACAGAAACGCAAAGCACAACTTTGTAAACTAATTCACATACGTGTCGCCTGTTCAATTATTATAAGAGGAAAACTGAAAAGTGATATAACACACTGTACAGCACAGGAACATGTTTCCATCGAAAGAACAGAAACGCAAAGCACAACTTTGTAAACTAATTCACATACGTGTCGCCTGTTCAATTATTATAACAGGAAAACTGAAAAGTGATATATCACATTGTACAGCACAGGAACAAGTTTCAAATGAAAGAACAAAAAAGAAAATCAGTAATTTGTAAACTAAATCACATGTTTTTCGCTTGCTCCATTAGGAACACAGGAAAACTGAACAGTAATATATCTCACTGAACAGCACAAGAAGAAGTTTCCAACGAAAGAACAGAAAAGCAAAGCACTACTTTTAAACAGAATCACCTGTGTGTTGCTCGCTCAATTAGGAATACAGGAAAACTGAAAAGTGTTATCTCGCACTGTACGGCCCAGAAACAAGTTTCCATTGAAAGAACAGAAACGCAAAGCACAACTTTGTAAACTAATTCACATATGTGTCGCCTGTTCAATTATTATAACAGGAAAACTGAAAAGTGATATAACCCTAACCCTAACCCTAACCCTAACGCTAACACTAACCCTAACCCTAACCCTAACCCTAACCCTAACCCTAACCCTAACTTGTTCCTAACAGGAACAAGTTTCCTAACAGGGACAAGTTTCCAACGAAAGAATGTAAATGAAAACACTACTTTGTAAACTGAATGACATGTGTGTCACTCGCTCAATTAGGAATACAGGAAAACCGAAAAGTGTTATCTCGCACTGTACGGCACAGAAACTAGTTTCCATCGAAAGAACAGAAAAGCAAAGCACAACTTTGTAAACTAATTCACATACGTGTCGCCAGTTCAATTATTATAAGAGGAAAACTGAAAAGTGATATAACACACTGTACAGCACAGGAATATGTTTTCATCAAAAGAACAGAAAAGAAGCACAACTTTGTAAACTAAATCACATACGTGTCGCCCGTTCAATTATTACAACAGGAAAACTGAAAAGTGATATATAACACTGTACAGCACAGAACCAAGTTTCCAAGAAGAACAGAAACCCAAAGCACTACTTTGTAAACTAAATCACAAGTGTGTCGCTCACTCAATTAGGAATACAGGGAAACCGGAAAGTGTTATCTCACACTGTATGGCACAGAAACAAGTTTCCAAGGAAAGAACAGAAACGGAAAGCACAACTTTGTAAACTAAATGACACACGTGTCGCCTGTTTAATTATTATAAGAGGAAAACTGAAAAGTGATATAACACACTGTACAGCACAGGAACATGTTTTCATCAAAAGAACAGTAACGCAAAGCACAACTTTGTAAACTAATTCACATACGTGTCGCCTGTTCAATTATTATAGGAGGAAAACTGAAAAGTGATATAACACACTGTACAGCACAGGAACATGTTTCCATCGAAAGAACAGAAACGCAAAGCACAACTTTGTAAACTAATTCACATACATGTCGCCTGTTCAATTATTGTAACAGGAAAACTGAAAAGTGATATATCACATTGTACAGCACAGGAACAAGTTTCAAATGAAAGAACAAAAAAGAAAATCACCTATTTGTAAACTAAATCAAATGTGTGTCGCTCGCTTCATTAGGAATACAGGAAAACTGAAAAGTAATATATCTCACTGTACAGCACAAGAACAAGTTTCCAACGAAAGAACAGAAAAGCAAAGCACTATTTTTAAACAGAATCACCTGTGTGTCGCTCGCTCAATTAGGAATACAGAAAAACTGAAAAGTGTTATCTCGCACTGTACGGCACAGAAACAAGTTTCCATTGAAAGAACAGAAACGCAAAGCACAACTTTGTAAACTAATTCACATATGTGTCGCCTGTTCAATTATTATAACAGGAAAACTGAAAAGTGATATAACCCTAACCCTAACCCTAACCCTAAGGCCCTAACCCTAACCCTAACCCCTAACCCTAACCCTAACCCTAACCCTAACCTCTAACCCTAACCCTAACCCTAACCCTAACCCTAACCCTAACCCTAACGCTAACCCTAACCCTAACCCTAACCCTAACCCTAACTTGTTCGTAACAGAAACAAGTTTCCTAACAGGGACAAGTTTCCAACGAAAGAATGTAAATGAAAAGCACGACTTTGTAAACTGAATCACATGTGTGTCACTCGCTCAATTAGGAATACAGGAAAACCGAAAAGTGTTATCTCGCACTGTACGGCACAGAAACTAGTTTCCATCGAAAGAACAGAAAAGCAAAGCACAACCTTGTAAACTAATTCACATACGTGTCGCCTGTTCAATTATTATAAGAGGAAAACTGAAAAGTGATATATCACACTGTACAGCACAGAAACAAGTTTCCAAGAAGAACAGAAACCCAAAGCACAACCTTGTAAACTAATTCACATACGTGTCGCCTGTTCAATTATTATAAGAGGAAAACTGAAAAGTGATATAACACACTGTACCACACAGGAATATGTTTTCATCGAAAGAACAGAAAAGCAAAGCACAACTTTGTAAACTAAATCGCATACGTGTCGCCCGTTCAATTATTACAACAGGAAAACTGAAAAGTGATATATCACACTGTACAGCACAGAAACAAGTTTCCAAGAAGAACAGAAACCCAAAGCACTACTTTGTAAACTAAATCACAAGTGTGTCGCTCACTCAATTAGGAATACAGGGAAACCGGAAAGTGTTATCTCACAATGTATGGCACAGAAACAAGTTTCCAAAGAAAGAACAGAAACGCAAAGCACAACTTTGTAAACTAATTCACATACGTGTCGCCTGTTCAATTATTATAAGAGGAAAACTGAAAAGTGATATAACACACTGTACAGCACAGGAACATGTTTCCATCGAAAGAACAGAAACGCAAAGCACAACTTTGTAAACTAATTCACATACGTGTTGCCTGTTCAATTATTATAACAGGAAAACTGAAAAGTGATATATCACATTGTACAGCACAGGAACAAGTTTCAAATGAAAGAACAAAAAAGAAAATCACTAATTTGTAAACTAAATCACATGTGTGTCGCTCGCTCCATTAGGAATACAGGAAAACTGAACAGTAATATATCTCACTGTACAGCACAAGAACAAGATTCCAACGATAGAACAGAAAAGCAAAGCACTACTTTTAAACAGAATCACCTGTGTGTTGCTCGCTCAATTAGGAATACAGGAAAACTGAAAAGTGTTATCTCGCACTGTACGGCACAGAAACAAGTTTCCATTGAAAGAACAGAAACGCAAAGCACAACTTTGTAAACTAATTCACATATGTGTCGCCTGTTCAATTATTATAACAGGAAAACTGAAAAGTGATATAACCCTAACCCTAACCCTAACCCTAAGGCCCTAACCCTAACCCTAACCCCTAACCCTAACCCTAACCCTAACCCTAACCCTAACCTGTAACCCTAACCCTAACCCTAACCCTAACCCTAACGCTAACCCTAACCCTAACCCTAAACCTAACCCTAACTTGTTCCTAACAGAAACAAGTTTCCTAACAGGGACAAGTTTCCAACGAAAGAATGTAAATGAAAAGCACTACTTTGTAAACTGAATCACATGTGTGTCACTCGCTCAATTAGGAATACAGGAAAACCGAAAAGTGTTATCTCGCACTGTACGGCACAGAAACTAGTTTCCATCGAAAGAACAGAAAAGCAAAGCACAACCTTGTAAACTAATTCACATACGTGTCGCCTGTTCAATTATTATAAGAGGAAAACTGAAAAGTGATATAACACACTGTACAGCACAGGAATATGTTTTCATCGAAAGAACAGAAAAGCAAAGCACAACTTTGTAAACTAAATCGCATATGTGTCGCCCGTTCAATTATTACAACAGGAAAACTGAAAAGTGATATATCACACTGTACAGCACAGAAACAAGTTTCCAAGAAGAACAGAAACCCAAAGCACTACTTTGTAAACTAAATCACAAGTGTGTCGCTCACTCAATTAGGAATACAGGGAAACCGGAAAGTGTTATCTCACAATGTATGGCACAGAAACAAGTTTCCATTGAAAGAACAGAAACGCAAAGCACAACTTTGTAAACTAATTCACATATGTGTCGCCTGTTCAATTATTATAACAGGAAAACTGAAAAGTGATATAACCCTAACCCTAACCCTAACCCAAAGGCCCTAACCCTAACCCTAACCCTAACCCTAACCCTAACCCCTAACCCTAACCCTAACCCTAACCCTAACCCTAACGCTAACCCTAACCCTAACCCTAACCCTAACCCTAACCCTAACTCTAACCCTAACTCTAACTTGTTCCTAACAGGAACAAGTTTCCAAGGAAAGAACGTAAATGAAAAGCACTACTTTGTAAACTGAATCACATGTGTGTCACTCGCTCAATTAGGAATACAGGAATACCGAAAAGTGTTATATCGCACTTTACGGCACAGAAACTAGTTACCATCGAAAGAACAGAAAAGCAAAGCAAAACTTTGTAAACTAAATCACATACATGTCGCCCGTTCAATTATTACAACAGGAAAACTGAAAAGTGATATATCACACTGTACAGCACAGAAACAAGTTTCCAAGAAGAACAGAAACCCAAAGCACTACTTTGTAAACTAAATCACAAGTGTGTCGCTCACTCAATTAGGAATACAGGGAAACCGGAAAGTGTTATCTCACACTGTATGGCACAGAAACAAGTTTCCAAAGAAAGAACAGAAACGGAAAGCACAACTTTGTAAACTAAATGACACACGTGTCGCCTGTTTAATTATTATAAGAGGAAAACTGAAAAGTGATATAACACACTGTACAGCACAGGAACATGTTTTCATCAAAAGAACAGAAACGCAAAGCACAACTTTGTAAACTAATTCACATACGTGTCGCCTGTTCAATTATTATAAGAGGAAAACTGAAAAGTGATATAACACACTGTACAGCACAGGAACATGTTTCCATCGAAAGAACAGAAACGCAAAGCACAACTTTGTAAACTAATTCACATACGTGTCGCCTGTTCAATTATTGTAACAGGAAAACTGAAAAGTGATATATCACATTGTACAGCACAGGAACAAGTTTCAAATGAAAGAACAAAAAAGAAAATCACCTATTTGTAAACTAAATCAAATGTGTGTCGCTCGCTTCATTAGGAATACAGGAAAACTGAAAAGTAATATATCTCACTGTACAGCACAAGAACAAGTTTCCAACGAAAGAACAGAAAAGCAAAGCACTACTTTTAAAGAGAATCACCTGTGTGTCGCTCACTCAATTAGGAATACAGAAAAACTGAAAAGTGTTATCTCGCACTGTACGGCACAGAAACAAGTTTCCATTGAAAGAACAGAAACGCAAAGCACAACTTTGTAAACTAATTCACATATGTGTCGCCTGTTCAATTATTATAACAGGAAAACTGAAAAGTGATATAACCCTAACCCTAACCCTAACCCTAAGGCCCTAACCCTAACCTTAACCCTTAACCCTAACCCTAACCCTAACCCTAACCCTAACCTGTAACCCTAACCCTAACCCTAACCCTAACCCTAACCCTAACTCTAACCCTAACCCTAACCCTAACCCTAACCCTAACTTGTTCCTAACAGGAACAAGTTTCCTAACAGGGACAAGTTTCCAACAAAAGAATGTAAATGAAAAGCACTACTTTGTAAACTGAATCACATGTGTGTCACTCGCTCAATTAGGAATACAGGAAAACCGAAAAGTGTTATCTCGCACTGTACGGCACAGAAACTAGTTTCCATCGAAAGAACAGAAAAGCAAAGCACAACTTTGTAAACTAAATCGCATACGTGTCGCCCGTTCAATTATTACAACAGGAAAACTGAAAAGTGATATATCACACTGTACAGCACAGAAACAAGTTTCCAAGAAGAACAGAAACCCAAAGCACTACTTTGTAAACTAAATCACAAGTGTGTCGCTCACTCAATTAGGAATACAGGGAAACCGGAAAGTGTTATCTCACAATGTATGGCACAGAAACAAGTTTCCAAAGAAAGAACAGAAACGCAAAGCACAACTTTGTAAACTAATTCACATACGTGTCGCCTGTTCAATTATTATAAGAGGAAAACTGAAAAGTGATATAACACACTGTACAGCACAGGAACATGTTTCCATCGAAAGAACAGAAACACAAAGCACAACTTTGTAAACTAATTCACATACGTGTCGCCTGTTCAATTATTATAACAGGAAAACTGAAAAGTGATATATCACATTGTACAGCACAGGAACAAGTTTCAAATGAAAGAACAAAAAAGAAAATCAGTAATTTGTAAACTAAATCACATGTTTTTCGCTTGCTCCATTAGGAACACAGGAAAACTGAACAGTAATATATCTCACTGAACAGCACAAGAAGAAGTTTCCAACGAAAGAACAGAAAAGCAAAGCACTACTTTTAAACAGAATCACCTGTGTGTTGCTCGCTCAATTAGGAATACAGGAAAACTGAAAAGTGTTATCTCGCACTGTACGGCCCAGAAACAAGTTTCCATTGAAAGAACAGAAACGCAAAGCACAACTTTGTAAACTAATTCACATATGTGTCGCCTGTTCAATTATTATAACAGGAAAACTGAAAAGTGATATAACCCTAACCCTAACCCTAACCCTAACGCTAACACTAACCCTAACCCTAACCCTAACCCTAACCCTAACCCTAACCCTAACTTGTTCCTAACAGGAACAAGTTTCCTAACAGGGACAAGTTTCCAACGAAAGAATGTAAATGAAAACACTACTTTGTAAACTGAATGACATGTGTGTCACTCGCTCAATTAGGAATACAGGAAAACCGAAAAGTGTTATCTCGCACTGTACGGCACAGAAACTAGTTTCCATCGAAAGAACAGAAAAGCAAAGCACAACTTTGTAAACTAATTCACATACGTGTCGCCAGTTCAATTATTATAAGAGGAAAACTGAAAAGTGATATAACACACTGTACAGCACAGGAATATGTTTTCATCAAAAGAACAGAAAAGAAGCACAACTTTGTAAACTAAATCACATACGTGTCGCCCGTTCAATTATTACAACAGGAAAACTGAAAAGTGATATATAACACTGTACAGCACAGAACCAAGTTTCCAAGAAGAACAGAAACCCAAAGCACTACTTTGTAAACTAAATCACAAGTGTGTCGCTCACTCAATTAGGAATACAGGGAAACCGGAAAGTGTTATCTCACACTGTATGGCACAGAAACAAGTTTCCAAGGAAAGAACAGAAACGGAAAGCACAACTTTGTAAACTAAATGACACACGTGTCGCCTGTTTAATTATTATAAGAGGAAAACTGAAAAGTGATATAACACACTGTACAGCACAGGAACATGTTTTCATCAAAAGAACAGTAACGCAAAGCACAACTTTGTAAACTAATTCACATACGTGTCGCCTGTTCAATTATTATAGGAGGAAAACTGAAAAGTGATATAACACACTGTACAGCACAGGAACATGTTTCCATCGAAAGAACAGAAACGCAAAGCACAACTTTGTAAACTAATTCACATACATGTCGCCTGTTCAATTATTGTAACAGGAAAACTGAAAAGTGATATATCACATTGTACAGCACAGGAACAAGTTTCAAATGAAAGAACAAAAAAGAAAATCACCTATTTGTAAACTAAATCAAATGTGTGTCGCTCGCTTCATTAGGAATACAGGAAAACTGAAAAGTAATATATCTCACTGTACAGCACAAGAACAAGTTTCCAACGAAAGAACAGAAAAGCAAAGCACTATTTTTAAACAGAATCACCTGTGTGTCGCTCGCTCAATTAGGAATACAGAAAAACTGAAAAGTGTTATCTCGCACTGTACGGCACAGAAACAAGTTTCCATTGAAAGAACAGAAACGCAAAGCACAACTTTGTAAACTAATTCACATATGTGTCGCCTGTTCAATTATTATAACAGGAAAACTGAAAAGTGATATAACCCTAACCCTAACCCTAACCCTAAGGCCCTAACCCTAACCCTAACCCCTAACCCTAACCCTAACCCTAACCCTAACCTCTAACCCTAACCCTAACCCTAACCCTAACCCTAACCCTAACCCTAACGCTAACCCTAACCCTAACCCTAACCCTAACCCTAACTTGTTCGTAACAGAAACAAGTTTCCTAACAGGGACAAGTTTCCAACGAAAGAATGTAAATGAAAAGCACGACTTTGTAAACTGAATCACATGTGTGTCACTCGCTCAATTAGGAATACAGGAAAACCGAAAAGTGTTATCTCGCACTGTACGGCACAGAAACTAGTTTCCATCGAAAGAACAGAAAAGCAAAGCACAACCTTGTAAACTAATTCACATACGTGTCGCCTGTTCAATTATTATAAGAGGAAAACTGAAAAGTGATATATCACACTGTACAGCACAGAAACAAGTTTCCAAGAAGAACAGAAACCCAAAGCACAACCTTGTAAACTAATTCACATACGTGTCGCCTGTTCAATTATTATAAGAGGAAAACTGAAAAGTGATATAACACACTGTACCACACAGGAATATGTTTTCATCGAAAGAACAGAAAAGCAAAGCACAACTTTGTAAACTAAATCGCATACGTGTCGCCTGTTCAATTATTACAACAGGAAAACTGAAAAGTGATATATCACACTGTACAGCACAGAAACAAGTTTCCAAGAAGAACAGAAACCCAAAGCACTACTTTGTAAACTAAATCACAAGTGTGTCGCTCACTCAATTAGGAATACAGGGAAACCGGAAAGTGTTATCTCACAATGTATGGCACAGAAACAAGTTTCCAAAGAAAGAACAGAAACGCAAAGCACAACTTTGTAAACTAATTCACATACGTGTCGCCTGTTCAATTATTATAAGAGGAAAACTGAAAAGTGATATAACACACTGTACAGCACAGGAACATGTTTCCATCGAAAGAACAGAAACGCAAAGCACAACTTTGTAAACTAATTCACATACGTGTTGCCTGTTCAATTATTATAACAGGAAAACTGAAAAGTGATATATCACATTGTACAGCACAGGAACAAGTTTCAAATGAAAGAACAAAAAAGAAAATCACTAATTTGTAAACTAAATCACATGTGTGTCGCTCGCTCCATTAGGAATACAGGAAAACTGAACAGTAATATATCTCACTGTACAGCACAAGAACAAGATTCCAACGATAGAACAGAAAAGCAAAGCACTACTTTTAAACAGAATCACCTGTGTGTTGCTCGCTCAATTAGGAATACAGGAAAACTGAAAAGTGTTATCTCGCACTGTACGGCACAGAAACAAGTTTCCATTGAAAGAACAGAAACGCAAAGCACAACTTTGTAAACTAATTCACATATGTGTCGCCTGTTCAATTATTATAACAGGAAAACTGAAAAGTGATATAACCCTAACCCTAACCCTAACCCAAAGGCCCTAACCCTAACCCTAACCCTAACCCTAACCCTAACCCCTAACCCTAACCCTAACCCTAACCCTAACCCTAACGCTAACCCTATCCCTTACCTAGCCCTAACCCTAACCCTAACCCTAACCCTAACCCTAACCCTAACTCTAACTTGTTCCTAACAGGAACAAGTTTCCAAGGAAAGAACGTAAATGAAAAGCACTACTTTGTAAACTGAATCACATGTGTGTCACTCGCTCAATTAGGAATACAGGAATACCGAAAAGTGTTATATCGCACTTTACGGCACAGAAACTAGTTACCGTCGAAAGAACAGAAAAGCAAAGCACAACTTTGTAAACTAAATCACATACATGTCGCCCGTTCAATTATTACAACAGGAAAACTGAAAAGTGATATATCACACTGTACAGCACAGAAACAAGTTTCCAAGAAGAACAGAAACCCAAAGCACTACTTTGTAAACTAAATCACAAGTGTGTCGCTCACTCAATTAGGAATACAGGGAAACCGGAAAGTGTTATCTCACACTGTATGGCACAGAAACAAGTTTCCAAAGAAAGAACAGAAACGGAAAGCACAACTTTGTAAACTAAATGACACACGTGTCGCCTGTTTAATTATTATAAGAGGAAAACTGAAAAGTGATATAACACACTGTACAGCACAGGAACATGTTTTCATCAAAAGAACAGAAACGCAAAGCACAACTTTGTAAACTAATTCACATACGTGTCGCCTGTTCAATTATTATAAGAGGAAAACTGAAAAGTGATATAACACACTGTACAGCACAGGAACATGTTTCCATCGAAAGAACAGAAAGGCAAAGCAGAACTTTGTAAACTAATTCACATACGTGTCGCCTGTTCAATTATTGTAACAGGAAAACTGAAAAGTGATATATCACATTGTACAGCACAGGAACAAGTTTCAAATGAAAGAACAAAAAAGAAAATCACCTATTTGTAAACTAAATCAAATGTGTGTCGCTCGCTTCATTAGGAATACAGGAAAACTGAAAAGTAATATATCTCACTGTACAGCACAAGAACAAGTTTCCAACGAAAGAACAGAAAAGCAAAGCACTACTTTTAAACAGAATCACCTGTGTGTCGCTCGCTCAATTAGGAATACAGAAAAACTGAAAAGTGTTATCTCGCACTGTACGGCACAGAAACAAGTTTCCATTGAAAGAACAGCAACGCAAAGCACAACTTTGTAAACTAATTCACATATGTGTCGCCTGTTCAATTATTATAACAGGAAAACTGAAAAGTGATATAACCCTAACCCTAACCCTAACCCTAACCCTAACCCTAACCCTAACTTGTTCCTAACAGGAACAAGTTTCCTAACAGGGACAAGTTTCCAACGAAAGAATGTAAATGAAAACACTACTTTGTAAACTGAATCACATGTGTGTCACTCGCTCAATTAGGAATACAGGAAAACCGAAAAGTGCTATCTCGCACTGTACGGCACAGAAACTAGTTTCCATCGAAAGAACAGAAAAGCAAAGCACAACTTTGTAAACTAATTCACATACGTGTCGCCTGTTCAATTATTATAAGAGGAAAACTGAAAAGTGATATAACACACTGTACAGCACAGGAATATGTTTTCATCAAAAGAACAGAAAAGAAGCACAACTTTGTAAACTAAATCACATACGTGTCGCCCGTTCAATTATTACAACAGGAAAACTGAAAAGTGATATATAACACTGTACAGCACAGAAACAAGTTTCCAAGAAGAACAGAAACCCAAAGCACTACTTTGTAAACTAAATCACAAGTGTGTCGCTCACTCAATTAGGAATACAGGGAAACCGGAAAGTGTTATCTCACACTGTATGGCACAGAAACAAGTTTCCAAAGAAAGAACAGAAACGGAAAGCACAACTTTGTAAACTAAATGACACACGTGTCGCCTGTTTAATTATTATAAGAGGAAAACTGAAAAGTGATATAACACACTGTACAGCACAGGAACATGTTTTCATCAAAAGAACAGAAACGCAAAGCACAACTTTGTAAACTAATTCACATACGTGTCGCCTGTTCAATTATTATAAGAGGAAAACTGAAAAGTGATATAACACACTGTACAGCACAGGAACATGTTTCCATCGAAAGAACAGAAACGCAAAGCACAACTTTGTAAACTAATTCACATACGTGTCGCCTGTTCAATTATTGTAACAGGAAAACTGAAAAGTGATATATCACATTGTACAGCACAGGAACAAGTTTCAAATGAAAGAACAATAAAGAAAATCACCTATTTGTAAACTAAATCAAATGTGTGTCGCTCGCTTCATTAGGAATAGAGGAAAACTGAAAAGTAATATATCTCACTGTACAGCACAAGAACAAGTTTCCAACGAAAGAACAGAAAAGCAAAGCACTACTTTTAAACAGAATCACCTGTGTGTCGCTCGCTCAATTAGGAATACAGAAAAACTGAAAAGTGTTATCTCGCACTGTACGGCACAGAAACAAGTTTCCATTGAAAGAACAGAAACGCAAAGCACAACTTTGTAAACTAATTCACATATGTGTCGCCTGTTCAATTATTATAACAGGAAAACTGAAAAGTGATATAACCCTAACCCTAACCCTAACCCTAAGGCCCTAACCCTAACCCTAACCTCTAACCCTAACCCTAACCCTAACCCTAACCTCTAACCCTAACCCTAACCCTAACCCTAACCCTAACCCTAACCCTAACGCTAACCCTAACCCTAACCCTAACCCTAACCCTAACTTGTTCCTAACAGAAACAAGTTTCCTAACAGGGACAAGTTTCCAACGAAAGAATGTAAATGAAAAGCACTACTTTGTAAACTGAATCACATGTGTGTCACTCGCTCAATTAGGAATACAGGAAAACCGAAAAGTGTTATCTCGCACTGTACGGCACAGAAACTAGTTTCCATCGAAAGAACAGAAAAGCAAAGCACAACCTTGTAAACTAATTCACATACGTGTCGCCTGTTCAATTATTATAAGAGGAAAACTGAAAAGTGATATATCACACTGTACAGCACAGAAACAAGTTTCCAAGAAGAACAGAAACCCAAAGCACTACTTTGTAAACTAAATCACAAGTGTGTCGCTCACTCAATTAGGAATACAGGGAAACCGGAAAGTGTTATCTCACAATGTATGGCACAGAAACAAGTTTCCATCGAAAGAACAGAAAAGCAAAGCACAACCTTGTAAACTAATTCACATACGTGTCGCCTGTTCAATTATTATAAGAGGAAAACTGAAAAGTGATATAACACACTGTACCGCACAGGAATATGTTTTCATCGAAAGAACAGAAAAGCAAAGCACAACTTTGTAAACTAAATCGCATACGTGTCGCCCGTTCAATTATTACAACAGGAAAACTGAAAAGTGATATATCACACTGTACAGCACAGAAACAAGTTTCCAAGAAGAACAGAAACCCAAAGCACTACTTTGTAAACTAAATCACAAGTGTGTCGCTCACTCAATTAGGAATACAGGGAAACCGGAAAGTGTTATCTCACAATGTATGGCACAGAAACAAGTTTCCAAAGAAAGAACAGAAACGCAAAGCACAACTTTGTAAACTAATTCACATACGTGTCGCCTGTTCAATTATTATAAGAGGAAAACTGAAAAGTGATATAACACACTGTACAGCACAGGAACATGTTTCCATCGAAAGAACAGAAATGCAAAGCACAACTTTGTAAACTAATTCACATACGTGTCGCCTGTTCAATTATTATAACAGGAAAACTGAAAAGTGATATATCACATTGTACAGCACAGGAACAAGTTTCAAATGAAAGAACAAAAAAGAAAATCACTAATTTGTAAACTAAATCACATGTGTGTCGCTCGCTCCATTAGGAATACAGGAAAACTGAACAGTAATATATCTCACTGTACAGCACAAGAACAAGTTTCCAACGATAGAACAGAAAAGCAAAGCACTACTTTTAAACAGAATCACCTGTGTGTTGCTCGCTCAATTAGGAATACAGGAAAACTGAAAAGTGTTATCTCGCACTGTACGGCACAGAAACAAGTTTCCATTGAAAGAACAGAAACGCAAAGCACAACTTTGTAAACTAATTCACATATGTGTCGCCTGTTCAATTATTATAACAGGAAAACTGAAAAGTGATATAACCCTAACCCTAACCCTAACCCAAAGGCCCTAACCCTAACCCTAACCCTAACCCTAACCCTAACCCCTAACCCTAACCCTAACCCTAACCCTAACCCTAACCCTAACCCTAACGCTAACCCTATCCCTTACCTAGCCCTAACCCTAACCCTAACCCTAACCCTAACCCTAACTCTAACTTGTTCCTAACAGGAACAAGTTTCCAAGGAAAGAACGTAAATGAAAAGCACTACTTTGTAAACTGAATCACATGTGTGTCACTCGCTCAATTAGGAATACAGGAATACCGAAAAGTGTTATATCGCACTTTACGGCACAGAAACTAGTTACCGTCGAAAGAACAGAAAAGCAAAGCACAACTTTGTAAACTAAATCACATACATGTCGCCCGTTCAATTATTATAACAGGAAAACTGAAAAGTGATATATCACACTGTACAGCACAGAAACAAGTTTCCAAGAAGAACAGAAACCCAAAGCACTACTTTGTAAACTAAATCACAAGTGTGTCGCTCACTCAATTAGGAATACAGGGAAACCGGAAAGTGTTATCTCACACTGTATGGCACAGAAACAAGTTTCCAAAGAAAGAACAGAAACGGAAAGCACAACTTTGTAAACTAAATGACACACGTGTCGCCTGTTTAATTATTATAAGAGGAAAACTGAAAAGTGATATAACACACTGTACAGCACAGGAACATGTTTTCATCAAAAGAACAGAAACGCAAAGCACAACTTTGTAAACTAATTCACATACGTGTCGCCTGTTCAATTATTATAAGAGGAAAACTGAAAAGTGATATAACACACTGTACAGCACAGGAACATGTTTCCATCGAAAGAACAGAAAGGCAAAGCAGAACTTTGTAAACTAATTCACATACGTGTCGCCTGTTCAATTATTGTAACAGGAAAGCTGAAAAGTGATATATCACATTGTACAGCACAGGAACAAGTTTCAAATGAAAGAACAAAAAAGAAAATCACCTATTTGTAAACTAAATCAAATGTGTGTCGCTCGCTTCATTAGGAATACAGGAAAACTGAAAAGTAATATATCTCACTGTACAGCACAAGAACAAGTTTCCAACGAAAGAACAGAAAAGCAAAGCACTACTTTTAAACAGAATCACCTGTGTGTCGCTCGCTCAATTAGGAATACAGAAAAACTGAAAAGTGTTATCTCGCACTGTACGGCACAGAAACAAGTTTCCATTGAAAGAACAGCAACGCAAAGCACAACTTTGTAAACTAATTCACATATGTGTCGCCTGTTCAATTATTATAACAGGAAAACTGAAAAGTGATATAACCCTAACCCTAACCCTAACCCTAACCCTAACCCTAACCCTAACCCTAACTTGTTCCTAACAGGAACAAGTTTCCTAACAGGGACAAGTTTCCAACGAAAGAATGTAAATGAAAACACTACTTTGTAAACTGAATCACATGTGTGTCACTCGCTCAATTAGGAATACAGGAAAACCGAAAAGTGCTATCTCGCACTGTACGGCACAGAAACTAGTTTCCATCGAAAGAACAGAAAAGCAAAGCACAACTTTGTAAACTAATTCACATACGTGTCGCCTGTTCAATTATTATAAGAGGAAAACTGAAAAGTGATATAACACACTGTACAGCACAGGAATATGTTTTCATCAAAAGAACAGAAAAGAAGCACAACTTTGTAAACTAAATCACATACGTGTCGCCCGTTCAATTATTACAACAGGAAAACTGAAAAGTGATATATAACACTGTACAGCACAGAAACAAGTTTCCAAGAAGAACAGAAACCCAAAGCACTACTTTGTAAACTAAATCACAAGTGTGTCGCTCACTCAATTAGGAATACAGGGAAACCGGAAAGTGTTATCTCACACTGTATGGCACAGAAACAAGTTTCCAAAGAAAGAACAGAAACGGAAAGCACAACTTTGTAAACTAAATGACACACGTGTCGCCTGTTTAATTATTATAAGAGGAAAACTGAAAAGTGATATAACACACTGTACAGCACAGGAACATGTTTTCATCAAAAGAACAGAAACGCAAAGCACAACTTTGTAAACTAATTCACATACGAGTCGCCTGTTCAATTATTATAAGAGGAAAACTGAAAAGTGATATAACACACTGTACAGCACAGGAACATGTTTCCATCGAAAGAACAGAAACGCAAAGCACAACTTTGTAAACTAATTCACATACGTGTCGCCTGTTCAATTATTGTAACAGGAAAACTGAAAAGTGATATATCACATTGTACAGCACAGGAACAAGTTTCAAATGAAAGAACAATAAAGAAAATCACCTATTTGTAAACTAAATCAAATGTGTGTCGCTCGCTTCATTAGGAATAGAGGAAAACTGAAAAGTAATATATCTCACTGTACAGCACAAGAACAAGTTTCCAACGAAAGAACAGAAAAGCAAAGCACTACTTTTAAACAGAATCACCTGTGTGTCGCTCGCTCAATTAGGAATACAGAAAAACTGAAAAGTGTTATCTCGCACTGTACGGCACAGAAACAAGTTTCCATTGAAAGAACAGAAACGCAAAGCACAACTTTGTAAACTAATTCACATATGTGTCGCCTGTTCAATTATTATAACAGGAAAACTGAAAAGTGATATAACCCTAACCCTAACCCTAACCCTAAGGCCCTAACCCTAACCCTAACCTCTAACCCTAACCCTAACCCTAACCCTAACCTCTAACCCTAACCCTAACCCTAACCCTAACCCTAACCCTAACGCTAACCCTAACCCTAACCCTAACCCTAACCCTAACTTGTTCCTAACAGAAACAAGTTTCCTAACAGGGACAAGTTTCCAACGAAAGAATGTAAATGAAAAGCACTACTTTGTAAACTGAATCACATGTGTGTCACTCGCTCAATTAGGAATACAGGAAAACCGAAAAGTGTTATCTCGCACTGTACGGCACAGAAACTAGTTTCCATCGAAAGAACAGAAAAGCAAAGCACAACCTTGTAAACTAATTCACATACGTGTCGCCTGTTCAATTATTATAAGAGGAAAACTGAAAAGTGATATATCACACTGTACAGCACAGAAACAAGTTTCCAAGAAGAACAGAAACCCAAAGCACTACTTTGTAAACTAAATCACAAGTGTGTCGCTCACTCAATTAGGAATACAGGGAAACCGGAAAGTGTTATCTCACAATGTATGGCACAGAAACAAGTTTCCATCGAAAGAACAGAAAAGCAAAGCACAACCTTGTAAACTAATTCACATACGTGTCGCCTGTTCAATTATTATAAGAGGAAAACTGAAAAGTGATATAACACACTGTACCGCACAGGAATATGTTTTCATCGAAAGAACAGAAAAGCAAAGCACAACTTTGTAAACTAAATCGCATACGTGTCGCCCGTTCAATTATTACAACAGGAAAACTGAAAAGTGATATATCACACTGTACAGCACAGAAACAAGTTTCCAAGAAGAACAGAAACCCAAAGCACTACTTTGTAAACTAAATCACAAGTGTGTCGCTCACTCAATTAGGAATACAGGGAAACCGGAAAGTGTTATCTCACAATGTATGGCACAGAAACAAGTTTCCAAAGAAAGAACAGAAACGCAAAGCACAACTTTGTAAACTAATTCACATACGTGTCGCCTGTTCAATTATTATAAGAGGAAAACTGAAAAGTGATATAACACACTGTACAGCACAGGAACATGTTTCCATCGAAAGAACAGAAACGCAAAGCACAACTTTGTAAACTAATTCACATACGTGTCGCCTGTTCAATTATTATAACAGGAAAACTGAAAAGTGATATATCACATTGTACAGCACAGGAACAAGTTTCAAATGAAAGAACAAAAAAGAAAATCACTAATTTGTAAACTAAATCACATGTGTGTCGCTCGCTCCATTAGGAATACAGGAAAACTGAACAGTAATATATCTCACTGTACAGCACAAGAACAAGTTTCCAACGATAGAACAGAAAAGCAAAGCACTACTTTTAAACAGAATCACCTGTGTGTTGCTCGCTCAATTAGGAATACAGGAAAACTGAAAAGTGTTATCTCGCACTGTACGGCACAGAAACAAGTTTCCATTGAAAGAACAGAAACGCAAAGCACAACTTTGTAAACTAATTCACATATGTGTCGCCTGTTCAATTATTATAACAGGAAAACTGAAAAGTGATATAACCCTAACCCTAACCCTAACCCAAAGGCCCTAACCCTAACCCTAACCCTAACCCTAACCCTAACCCTAACCCCTAACCCTAACCCTAACCCTAACCCTAACCCTAACCCTAACCCTAACGCTAACCCTATCCCTTACCTAGCCCTAACCCTAACCCTAACCCTAACCCTAACCCTAACCCTAACTCTAACTTGTTCCTAACAGGAACAAGTTTCAAGTTTCCAAGGAAAGAACGTAAATGAAAAGCACTACTTTGTAAACTGAATCACATGTGTGTCACTCGCTCAATTAGGAATACAGGAATACCGAAAAGTGTTATATCGCACTTTACGGCACAGAAACTAGTTACCGTCGAAAGAACAGAAAAGCAAAGCACAACTTTGTAAACTAAATCACATACATGTCGCCCGTTCAATTATTACAACAGGAAAACTGAAAAGTGATATATCACACTGTACAGCACAGAAACAAGTTTCCAAGAAGAACAGAAACCCAAAGCACTACTTTGTAAACTAAATCACAAGTGTGTCGCTCACTCAATTAGGAATACAGGGAAACCGGAAAGTGTTATCTCACACTGTATGGCACAGAAACAAGTTTCCAAAGAAAGAACAGAAACGGAAAGCACAACTTTGTAAACTAAATGACACACGTGTCGCCTGTTTAATTATTATAAGAGGAAAACTGAAAAGTGATATAACACACTGTACAGCACAGGAACATGTTTTCATCGAAAGAACAGAAACGCAAAGCACAACTTTGTAAACTAATTCACATACGTGTCGCCTGTTCAATTATTATAAGAGGAAAACTGAAAAGTGATATAACACACTGTACAGCACAGGAACATGTTTCCATCGAAAGAACAGAAAGGCAAAGCAGAACTTTGTAAACTAATTCACATACGTGTCGCCTGTTCAATTATTGTAACAGGAAAACTGAAAAGTGATATATCACATTGTACAGCACAGGAACAAGTTTCAAATGAAAGAACAAAAAAGAAAATCTCCTATTTGTAAACTAAATCAAATGTGTGTCGCTCGCTTCATTAGGAATACAGGAAAACTGAAAAGTAATATATCTCACTGTACAGCACAAGAACAAGTTTCCAACGAAAGAACAGAAAAGCAAAGCACTACTTTTAAACAGAATCACCTGTGTGTCGCTCGCTCAATTAGGAATACAGAAAAACTGAAAAGTGTTATCTCGCACTGTACGGCACAGAAACAAGTTTCCATTGAAAGAACAGAAACGCAAAGCACAACTTTGTAAACTAATTCACATATGTGTCGCCTGTTCAATTATTATAACAGGAAAACTGAAAAGTGATATAACCCTAACCCTAACCCTAACCCTAAGGCCCTAACCCTAACCCTAACCTCTAACCCTAACCCTAACCCTAACCCTAACCTCTAACCCTAACCCTAACCCTAACCCTAACCCTAACCCTAACCCTAACCCTAACGCTAACCCTAACCCTAACCCTAACCCTAACCCTAACTTGTTCCTAACAGAAACAAGTTTCCTAACAGGGACAAGTTTCCAACGAAAGAATGTAAATGAAAAGCACTACTTTGTAAACTGAATCACATGTGTGTCACTCGCTCAATTAGGAATACAGGAAAACCGAAAAGTGTTATCTCGCACTGTACGGCACAGAAACTAGTTTCCATCGAAAGAACAGAAAAGCAAAGCACAACCTTGTAAACTAATTCACATACGTGTCGCCTGTTCAATTATTATAAGAGGAAAACTGAAAAGTGATATATCACACTGTACAGCACAGAAACAAGTTTCCAAGAAGAACAGAAACCCAAAGCACTACTTTGTAAACTAAATCACAAGTGTGTCGCTCACTCAATTAGGAATACAGGGAAACCGGAAAGTGTTATCTCACAATGTATGGCACAGAAACAAGTTTCCATCGAAAGAACAGAAAAGCAAAGCACAACCTTGTAAACTAATTCACATACGTGTCGCCTGTTCAATTATTATAAGAGGAAAACTGAAAAGTGATATAACACACTGTACCGCACAGGAATATGTTTTCATCGAAAGAACAGAAAAGCAAAGCACAACTTTGTAAACTAAATCGCATACGTGTCGCCCGTTCAATTATTACAACAGGAAAACTGAAAAGTGATATATCACACTGTACAGCACAGAAACAAGTTTCCAAGAAGAACAGAAACCCAAAGCACTACTTTGTAAACTAAATCACAAGTGTGTCGCTCACTCAATTAGGAATACAGGGAAACCGGAAAGTGTTATCTCACAATGTATGGCACAGAAACAAGTTTCCAAAGAAAGAACAGAAACGCAAAGCACAACTTTGTAAACTAATTCACATACGTGTCGCCTGTTCAATTATTATAAGAGGAAAACTGAAAAGTGATATAACACACTGTACAGCACAGGAACATGTTTCCATCGAAAGAACAGAAACGCAAAGCACAACTTTGTAAACTAATTCACATACGTGTCGCCTGTTCAATTATTATAACAGGAAAACTGAAAAGTGATATATCACATTGTACAGCACAGGAACAAGTTTCAAATGAAAGAACAAAAAAGAAAATCACTAATTTGTAAACTAAATCACATGTGTGTCGCTCGCTCCATTAGGAATACAGGAAAACTGAACAGTAATATATCTCACTGTACAGCACAAGAACAAGTTTCCAACGATAGAACAGAAAAGCAAAGCACTACTTTTAAACAGAATCACCTGTGTGTTGCTCGCTCAATTAGGAATACAGGAAAACTGAAAAGTGTTATCTCGCACTGTACGGCACAGAAACAAGTTTCCATTGAAAGAACAGAAACGCAAAGCACAACTTTGTAAACTAATTCACATATGTGTCGCCTGTTCAATTATTATAACAGGAAAACTGAAAAGTGATATAACCCTAACCCTAACCCTAACCCAAAGGCCCTAACCCTAACCCTAACCCTAACCCTAACCCTAACCCCTAACCCTAACCCTAACCCTAACCCTAACCCTAACCCTAACGCTAACCCTATCCCTTACCTAGCCCTAACCCTAACCCTAACCCTAACCCTAACCCTAACCCTAACTCTAACTTGTTCCTAACAGGAACAAGTTTCCAAGGAAAGAACGTAAATGAAAAGCACTACTTTGTAAACTGAATCACATGTGTGTCACTCGCTCAATTAGGAATACAGGAATACCGAAAAGTGTTATATCGCACTTTACGGCACAGAAACTAGTTACCGTCGAAAGAACAGAAAAGCAAAGCACAACTTTGTAAACTAAATCACATACATGTCGCCCGTTCAATTATTACAACAGGAAAACTGAAAAGTGATATATCACACTGTACAGCACAGAAACAAGTTTCCAAGAAGAACAGAAACCCAAAGCACTACTTTGTAAACTAAATCACAAGTGTGTCGCTCACTCAATTAGGAATACAGGGAAACCGGAAAGTGTTATCTCACACTGTATGGCACAGAAACAAGTTTCCAAAGAAAGAACAGAAACGGAAAGCACAACTTTGTAAACTAAATGACACACGTGTCGCCTGTTTAATTATTATAAGAGGAAAACTGAAAAGTGATATAACACACTGTACAGCACAGGAACATGTTTTCATCGAAAGAACAGAAACGCAAAGCACAACTTTGTAAACTAATTCACATACGTGTCGCCTGTTCAATTATTATAAGAGGAAAACTGAAAAGTGATATAACACACTGTACAGCACAGGAACATGTTTCCATCGAAAGAACAGAAAGGCAAAGCAGAACTTTGTAAACTAATTCACATACGTGTCGCCTGTTCAATTATTGTAACAGGAAAACTGAAAAGTGATATATCACATTGTACAGCACAGGAACAAGTTTCAAATGAAAGAACAAAAAAGAAAATCTCCTATTTGTAAACTAAATCAAATGTGTGTCGCTCGCTTCATTAGGAATACAGGAAAACTGAAAAGTAATATATCTCACTGTACAGCACAAGAACAAGTTTCCAACGAAAGAACAGAAAAGCAAAGCACTACTTTTAAACAGAATCACCTGTGTGTCGCTCGCTCAATTAGGAATACAGAAAAACTGAAAAGTGTTATCTCGCACTGTACGGCACAGAAACAAGTTTCCATTGAAAGAACAGAAACGCAAAGCACAACTTTGTAAACTAATTCACATATGTGTCGCCTGTTCAATTATTATAACAGGAAAACTGAAAAGTGATATAACCCTAACCCTAACCCTAACCCTAAGGCCCTAACCCTAACCCTAACCTCTAACCCTAACCCTAACCCTAACCCTAACCTCTAACCCTAACCCTAACCCTAACCCTAACCCTAACCCTAACCCTAACGCTAACCCTAACCCTAACCCTAACCCTAACCCTAACTTGTTCCTAACAGAAACAAGTTTCCTAACAGGGACAAGTTTCCAACGAAAGAATGTAAATGAAAAGCACTACTTTGTAAACTGAATCACATGTGTGTCACTCGCTCAATTAGGAATACAGGAAAACCGAAAAGTGTTATCTCGCACTGTACGGCACAGAAACTAGTTTCCATCGAAAGAACAGAAAAGCAAAGCACAACCTTGTAAACTAATTCACATACGTGTCGCCTGTTCAATTATTATAAGAGGAAAACTGAAAAGTGATATATCACACTGTACAGCACAGAAACAAGTTTCCAAGAAGAACAGAAACCCAAAGCACTACTTTGTAAACTAAATCACAAGTGTGTCGCTCACTCAATTAGGAATACAGGGAAACCGGAAAGTGTTATCTCACAATGTATGGCACAGAAACAAGTTTCCATCGAAAGAACAGAAAAGCAAAGCACAACCTTGTAAACTAATTCACATACGTGTCGCCTGTTCAATTATTATAAGAGGAAAACTGAAAAGTGATATAACACACTGTACCGCACAGGAATATGTTTTCATCGAAAGAACAGAAAAGCAAAGCACAACTTTGTAAACTAAATCGCATACGTGTCGCCCGTTCAATTATTACAACAGGAAAACTGAAAAGTGATATATCACACTGTACAGCACAGAAACAAGTTTCCAAGAAGAACAGAAACCCAAAGCACTACTTTGTAAACTAAATCACAAGTGTGTCGCTCACTCAATTAGGAATACAGGGAAACCGGAAAGTGTTATCTCACAATGTATGGCACAGAAACAAGTTTCCAAAGAAAGAACAGAAACGCAAAGCACAACTTTGTAAACTAATTCACATACGTGTCGCCTGTTCAATTATTATAAGAGGAAAACTGAAAAGTGATATAACACACTGTACAGCACAGGAACATGTTTCCATCGAAAGAACAGAAACGCAAAGCACAACTTTGTAAACTAATTCACATACGTGTCGCCTGTTCAATTATTATAACAGGAAAACTGAAAAGTGATATATCACATTGTACAGCACAGGAACAAGTTTCAAATGAAAGAACAAAAAAGAAAATCACTAATTTGTAAACTAAATCACATGTGTGTCGCTCGCTCCATTAGGAATACAGGAAAACTGAACAGTAATATATCTCACTGTACAGCACAAGAACAAGTTTCCAACGATAGAACAGAAAAGCAAAGCACTACTTTTAAACAGAATCACCTGTGTGTTGCTCGCTCAATTAGGAATACAGGAAAACTGAAAAGTGTTATCTCGCACTGTACGGCACAGAAACAAGTTTCCATTGAAAGAACAGAAACGCAAAGCACAACTTTGTAAACTAATTCACATATGTGTCGCCTGTTCAATTATTATAACAGGAAAACTGAAAAGTGATATAACCCTAACCCTAACCCTAACCCAAAGGCCCTAACCCTAACCCTAACCCTAACCCTAACCCTAACCCCTAACCCTAACCCTAACCCTAACCCTAACCCTAACCCTAACGCTAACCCTATCCCTTACCTAGCCCTAACCCTAACCCTAACCCTAACCCTAACCCTAACCCTAACTCTAACTTGTTCCTAACAGGAACAAGTTTCCAAGGAAAGAACGTAAATGAAAAGCACTACTTTGTAAACTGAATCACATGTGTGTCACTCGCTCAATTAGGAATACAGGAATACCGAAAAGTGTTATATCGCACTTTACGGCACAGAAACTAGTTACCGTCGAAAGAACAGAAAAGCAAAGCACAACTTTGTAAACTAAATCACATACATGTCGCCCGTTCAATTATTACAACAGGAAAACTGAAAAGTGATATATCACACTGTACAGCACAGAAACAAGTTTCCAAGAAGAACAGAAACCCAAAGCACTACTTTGTAAACTAAATCACAAGTGTGTCGCTCACTCAATTAGGAATACAGGGAAACCGGAAAGTGTTATCTCACACTGTATGGCACAGAAACAAGTTTCCAAAGAAAGAACAGAAACGGAAAGCACAACTTTGTAAACTAAATGACACACGTGTCGCCTGTTTAATTATTATAAGAGGAAAACTGAAAAGTGATATAACACACTGTACAGCACAGGAACATGTTTTCATCGAAAGAACAGAAACGCAAAGCACAACTTTGTAAACTAATTCACATACGTGTCGCCTGTTCAATTATTATAAGAGGAAAACTGAAAAGTGATATAACACACTGTACAGCACAGGAACATGTTTCCATCGAAAGAACAGAAAGGCAAAGCAGAACTTTGTAAACTAATTCACATACGTGTCGCCTGTTCAATTATTGTAACAGGAAAACTGAAAAGTGATATATCACATTGTACAGCACAGGAACAAGTTTCAAATGAAAGAACAAAAAAGAAAATCTCCTATTTGTAAACTAAATCAAATGTGTGTCGCTCGCTTCATTAGGAATACAGGAAAACTGAAAAGTAATATATCTCACTGTACAGCACAAGAACAAGTTTCCAACGAAAGAACAGAAAAGCAAAGCACTACTTTTAAACAGAATCACCTGTGTGTCGCTCGCTCAATTAGGAATACAGAAAAACTGAAAAGTGTTATCTCGCACTGTACGGCACAGAAACAAGTTTCCATTGAAAGAACAGCAACGCAAAGCACAACTTTGTAAACTAATTCACATATGTGTCGCCTGTTCAATTATTATAACAGGAAAACTGAAAAGTGATATAACCCTAACCCTAACCCTAACCCTAATCCTAACCCTAACCCTAACTTGTTCCTAACAGGAACAAGTTTCCTAACAGGGACAAGTTTCCAACGAAAGAATGTAAATGAAAACACTACTTTGTAAACTGAATCACATGTGTGTCACTCGCTCAATTAGGAATAAAGGAAAACCGAAAAGTGTTATCTCGCACTGTACGGCACAGAAACTAGTTTCCATCGAAAGAACAGAAAAGCAAAGCACAACTTTGTAAACTAATTCACATACGTGTCGCCTGTTCAATTATTATAAGAGGAAAACTGAAAAGTGATATAACACACTGTACAGCACAGGAATATGTTTTCATCAAAAGAACAGAAAAGAAGCACAACTTTGTAAACTAAATCACATACGTGTCGCCCGTTCAATTATTACAACAGGAAAACTGAAAAGTGATATATAACACTGTACAGCACAGAAACAAGTTTCCATCGAAAGAACAGAAACGCAAAGCACAACTTTGTAAACTAATTCACATACGTGTCGCCTGTTCAATTATTGTAACAGGAAAACTGAAAAGTGATATATCACATTGTACAGCACAGGAACAAGTTTCAAATGAAAGAACAAAAAAGAAAATCACCTATTTGTAAACTAAATCAAATGTGTGTCGCTCGCTTCATTAGGAATACAGGAAAACTGAAAAGTAATATATCTCACTGTACAGCACAAGAACAAGTTTCCAACGAAAGAACAGAAAAGCAAAGCACTACTTTTAAACAGAATCACCTGTGTGTCGCTCGCTCAATTAGGAATACAGAAAAACTGAAAAGTGTTATCTCGCACTGTACGGCACAGAAACAAGTTTCCATTGAAAGAACAGAAACGCAAAGCACAACTTTGTAAACTAATTCACATATGTGTCGCCTGTTCAATTATTATAACAGGAAAACTGAAAAGTGATATAACCCTAACCCTAACCCTAACCCTAAGGCCCTAACCCTAACCCTAACCCCTAACCCTAACCCTAACCCTAACCCTAACCTGTAACCCTAACCCTAACCCTAACCCTAACCCTAACGCTAACCCTAACCCTAACCCTAACCCTAACCCTATCTTGTTCCTAACAGAAACAAGTTTCCTAACAGGGACAAGTTTCCAACGAAAGAATGTAAATGAAAAGCACTACTTTGTAAACTGAATCACATGTGTGTCACTCGCTCAATTAGGAATACAGGAAAACCGAAAAGTGTTATCTCGCACTGTACGGCACAGAAACTAGTTTCCATCGAAAGAACAGAAAAGCAAAGCACAACCTTGTAAACTAATTCACATACGTGTCGCCTGTTCAATTATTATAAGAGGAAAACTGAAAAGTGATATAACACACTGTACAGCACAGGAATATGTTTTCATCGAAAGAACAGAAAAGCAAAGCACAACTTTGTAAACTAAATCGCATACGTGTCGCCCGTTCAATTATTACAACAGGAAAACTGAAAAGTGATATATCACACTGTACAGCACAGAAACAAGTTTCCAAGAAGAACAGAAACCCAAAGCACTACTTTGTAAACTAAATCACAAGTGTGTCGCTCACTCAATTAGGAATACAGGGAAACCGGAAAGTGTTATCTCACAATGTATGGCACAGAAACAAGTTTCCAAAGAAAGAACAGAAACGCAAAGCACAACTTTGTAAACTAATTCACATACGTGTCGCCTGTTCAATTATTATAAGAGGAAAACTGAAAAGTGATATAACACACTGTACAGCACAGGAACATGTTTCCATCGAAAGAACAGAAACGCAAAGCACAACTTTGTAAACTAATTCACATACGTGTCGCCTGTTCAATTATTATAACAGGAAAACTGAAAAGTGATATATCACATTGTACAGCACAGGAACAAGTTTCAAATGAAAGAACAAAAAAGAAAATCACTAATTTGTAAACTAAATCACATGTGTGTCGCTCGCTCCATTAGGAATACAGGAAAACTGAACAGTAATATATCTCACTGTACAGCACAAGAACAAGTTTCCAACGATAGAACAGAAAAGCAAAGCACTACTTTTAAACAGAATCACCTGTGTGTTGCTCGCTCAATTAGGAATACAGGAAAACTGAAAAGTGTTATCTCGCACTGTACGGCACAGAAACAAGTTTCCATTGAAAGAACAGAAACGCAAAGCACAACTTTGTAAACTAATTCACATATGTGTCGCCTGTTCAATTATTATAACAGGAAAACTGAAAAGTGATATAACCCTAACCCTAACCCTAACCCTAAGGCCCTAACCCTAACCCTAACCCCTAACCCTAACCCTAACCCTAACCCTAACCTGTAACCCTAACCCTAACCCTAACCCTAACCCTAACCCTAACGCTAACCCTAACCCTAACCCTAAACCTAACCCTAACTTGTTCCTAACAGAAACAAGTTTCCTAACAGGGACAAGTTTCCAACGAAAGAATGTAAATGAAAAGCACTACTTTGTAAACTGAATCACATGTGTGTCACTCGCTCAATTAGGAATACAGGAAAACCGAAAAGTGTTATCTCGCACTGTACGGCCCAGAAACAAGTTTCCATTGAAAGAACAGAAACGCAAAGCACAACTTTGTAAACTAATTCACATATGTGTCGCCTGTTCAATTATTATAACAGGAAAACTGAAAAGTGATATAACCCTAACACTAACCCTAACCCTAACGCTAACACTAACCCTAACCCTAACCCTAACCCTAACCCTAACCCTAACTTGTTCCTAACAGGAACAAGTTTCCTAACAGGGACAAGTTTCCAACGAAAGAATGTAAAAGAAAACACTACTTTGTAAACTGAATCACATGTGTGTCACTCGCTCAATTAGGAATACAGGAAAACCGAAAAGTGTTATCTCGCACTGTACGGCACAGAAACTAGTTTCCATCGAAAGAACAGAAAAGCAAAGCACAACTTTGTAAACTAATTCACATACGTGTCGCCAGTTCAATTATTATAAGAGGAAAACTGAAAAGTGATATAACACACTGTACAGCACAGGAATATGTTTTCATCAAAAGAACAGAAAAGAAGCACAACTTTGTAAACTAAATCACATACGTGTCGCCCGTTCAATTATTACAACAGGAAAACTAAAAAGTGATATATCACACTGTACAGCACAGAAACAAGTTTCCAAGAAGAACAGAAACCCAAAGCACTACTTTGTAAACTAAATCACAAGTGTGTCGCTCACTCAATTAGGAATACAGGGAAACCGGAAAGTGTTATCTCACACTGTATGGCACAGAAACATGTTTCCAAAGAAAGAACAGAAACGGAAAGCACAACTTTGTAAACTAAATGACACACGTGTCGCCTGTTTAATTATTATAAGAGGAAAACTGAAAAGTGATATAACACACTGTACAGCACAGGAACATGTTTTCATCAAAAGAACAGAAACGCAAAGCACAACTTTGTAAACTAATTCACATACGTGTCGCCTGTTCAATTATTATAAGAGGAAAACTGAAAAGTGATATAACACACTGTACAGCACAGGAACATGTTTCCATCGAAAGAACAGAAATGCAAAGCACAACTTTGTAAACTAATTCACATACGTGTCGCCTGTTCAATTATTATAACAGGAAAACTGAAAAGTGATATATCACATTGTACAGCACAGGAACAAGTTTCAAATGAAAGAACAAAAAAGAAAATCACTAATTTGTAAACTACATCACATGTGTGTCGCTCGCTCCATTAGGAATACAGGAAAACTGAACAGTAATATATCTCACTGTACAGCACAAGAACAAGTTTCCAACGATAGAACAGAAAAGCAAAGCACTACTTTTAAACAGAATCACCTGTGTGTTGCTCGCTCAATTAGGAATACAGGAAAACTGAAAAGTGTTATCTCAAACTGTACGGCACAGAAACAAGTTTCCATTGAAAGAACAGAAACGCAAAGCACAACTTTGTAAACTAATTCACATATGTGTCGCCTGTTCAATTATTATAACAGGAAAACTGAAAAGTGATATAACCCTAACCCTAACCCTAACCCAAAGGCCCTAACCCTAACCCTAACCCTAACCCTAACCCCTAACCCTAACCCTAACCCTAACCCTAACCCTAACCCTAACGCTAACCCTATCCCTTACCCAGCCCTAACCCTAACCCTAACCCTAACCCTAACCCTAACCCTAACCCTAACCCTAACTCTAACTTGTTCCTAACAGGAACAAGTTTCCAAGGAAAGAACGTAAATGAAAAGCACTACTTTGTAAACTGAATCACATGTGTGTCACTCGCTCAATTAGGAATACCGAAAAGTGTTATCTCGCACTGTACGGCACAGAAACTAGTTTCCATCGAAAGAACAGAAAAGCAAAGCATAACCTTGTAAACTAATTCACATACGTGTCGCCTGTTCAATTATTATAAGAGGAAAACTGAAAAGTGATATAACACACTGTACAGCACAGGAATATGTTTTCATCGAAAGAACAGAAAAGCAAAGCACAACTTTGTAAACTAAATCGCATACGTGTCGCCCGTTCAATTATTACAACAGGAAAACTGAAAAGTGATATATCACACTGTACAGCACAGAAACAAGTTTCCAAGAAGAACAGAAACCCAAAGCACTACTTTGTAAACTAAATCACAAGTGTGTCGCTCACTCAATTAGGAATACAGGGAAACCGGAAAGTGTTATCTCACAATGTATGGCACAGAAACAAGTTTCCAAAGAAAGAACAGAAACGCAAAGCACAACTTTGTAAACTAATTCACATACGTGTCGCCTGTTCAGTTATTATAAGAGGAAAACTGAAAAGTGATATAACACACTGTACAGCACAGGAACATGTTTCCATCGAAAGAACAGAAACGCAAAGCACAACTTTGTAAACTAATTCACATACGTGTCGCCTGTTCAATTATTGTAACAGGAAAACTGAAAAGTGATATATCACATTGTACAGCACAGGAACAAGTTTCAAATGAAAGAACAAAAAAGAAAATCACCTATTTGTAAGCTAAATCAAATGTGTGTCGCTCGCTTCATTAGGAATACAGGAAAACTGAAAAGTAATATATCTCACTGTACAGCACAAGAACAAGTTTCCAACGAAAGAACAGAAAAGCAAAGCACTACTTTTAAACAGAATCACCTGTGTGTCGCTCGCTCAATTAGGAATACAGAAAAACTGAAAAGTGTTATCTCGCACTCTACGGCACAGAAACAAGTTTCCATTGAAAGAACAGAAACGCAAAGCACAACTTTGTAAACTAATTCACATATGTGTCGCCTGTTCAATTATTATAACAGGAAAACTGAAAAGTGATATAACCCTAACCCTAACCCTAACCGTAAGGCCCTAACCCTAACCCTAACCCCTAACCCTAAACCTAACCCTAACCTGTAACCCTAACCCTAACCCTAACCCTAACCCTAACCCTAACGCTAATCCTAACCCTAACCCTAACCCTAACCCTAACTTGTTCCTAACAGAAACAAGTTTCCTAACAGGGACAAGTTTCCAACGAAAGAATGTAAATGAAAAGCACTACTTTGTAAACTGAATCACATGTGTGTCACTCGCTCAATTAGGAATACAGGAAAACCGAAAAGTGTTATCTCGCACTGTACGGCACAGAAACTAGTTTCCATCGAAAGAACAGAAAAGCAAAGCACAACCTTGTAAACTAATTCACATACGTGTCACCTGTTCAATTATTATAAGAGGAAAACTGAAAAGTGATATAACACACTGTACAGCACAGGAATATGTTTTCATCGAAAGAACAGAAAAGCAAAGCACAACTTTGTAAACTAAATCGCATACGTGTCGCCCGTTCAATTATTACAACAGGAAAACTGAAAAGTGATATATCACACTGTACAGCACAGAAACAAGTTTCCAAGAAGAACAGAAACCCAAAGCACTACTTTGTAAACTAAATCACAAGTGTGTCGCTCACTCAATTAGGAATACAGGGAAACCGGAAAGTGTTATCTCACAATGTATGGCACAGAAACAAGTTTCCAAAGAAAGAACAGAAACGCAAAGCACAACTTTGTAAACTAATTCACATACGTGTCGCCTGTTCAATTATTATAAGAGGAAAACTGAAAAGTGATATAACACACTGTACAGCACAGGAACATGTTTCCATCGAAAGAACAGAAAGGCAAAGCACAACTTTGTAAACTAATTCACATACGTGTCGCCTGTTCAATTATTATAACAGGAAAACTGAAAAGTGATATATCAAATTGTACAGCACAGGAACAAGTTTCAAATGAAAGAACAAAAAAGAAAATCACTAATTTGTAAACTAAATCACATGTGTGTCGCTCGCTCCATTAGGAATACAGGAAAACTGAACAGTAATATATCTCACTGTACAGCACAAGAACAAGTTTCCAACGAAAGAACAGAAAAGCAAAGCACTACTTTTAAACAGAATCACCTGTGTGTCGCTCGCTCAATTAGGAATACAGAAAAACTGAAAAGTGTTATCTCGCACTGTACGGCACAGAAACAAGTTTCCATTGAAAGAACAGAAACGCAAAGCACAACTTTGTAAACTAATTCACATACGTGTCGCCTGTTCAATTATTATAACAGGAAAACTGAAAAGTGATATAACCCTAACCCTAACCCTAACCCTAACGCTAACCCTAACCCTAACCCTAACCCTAACCCTAACCCTAACCCTAACTTGTTCCTAACAGGAACAAGTTTCCTAACAGGGACAAGTTTCCAACGAAAGAATGTAAATGAAAACACTACTTTGTAAACTGAATCACATGTGTGTCACTCGCTCAATTAGGAATACAGGAAAACCGAAAAGTGTTATCTCGCACTGTACGGCACAGAAACTAGTTTCCATCGAAAGAACAGAAAAGCAAAGCACAACTTTGTAAACTAATTCACATATGTGTCGCCTGTTCAATTATTATAAGAGGAAAACTGAAAAGTGATATAACACACTGTACAGCACAGGAATATGTTTTCATCAAAAGAACAGAAAAGAAGCACAACTTTGTAAACTAAATCACATACGTGTCGCCCGTTCAATTATTACAACAGGAAAACTGAAAAGTGATATATAACACTGTACAGCACAGAAACAAGTTTCCAAGAAGAACAGAAACCCAAAGCACTACTTTGTAAACTAAATCACAAGTGTGTCGCTCACTCAATTAGGAATACAGGGAAACCGGAAAGTGTTATCTCACACTGTATGGCACAGAAACAAGTTTCCAAAGAAAGAACAGAAACGGAAAGCACAACTTTGTAAACTAAATGACACACGTGTCGCCTGTTTAATTATTATAAGAGGAAAACTGAAAAGTGACATAACACACTGTACAGCACAGGAACATGTTTTCATCAAAAGAACAGAAACGCAAAGCACAACTTTGTAAACTAATTCACATACGTGTCGCCTGTTCAATTATTATAAGAGGAAAACTGAAAAGTGATATAACACACTGTACAGCACAGGAACATGTTTCCATCGAAAGAACAGAAACGCAAAGCACAACTTTGTAAACTAATTCACATACGTGTCGCCTGTTCAATTATTGTAACAGGAAAACTTAAAAGTGATATATCACAATGTAAAGCACAGGAACAAGTTTCAAATGAAAGAACAAAAAAGAAAATCACCTATTTGTAAACTAAATCAAATGTGTGTCGCTCGCTTCATTAGGAATACAGGAAAACTGAAAAGTAATATATCTCACTGTACAGCACAAGAACAAGTTTCCAACGAAAGAACAGAAAAGCAAAGCACTACTTTTAAAGAGAATCACCTGTGTGTCGCTCGCTCAATTAGGAATACAGAAAAACTGAAAAGTGTTATCTCGCACTGTACGGCACAGAAACAAGTTTCCATTGAAAAAACAGAAACGCAAAGCACAACTTTGTAAACTAATTCACATATGTGTCGCCTGTTCAATTATTATAACAGGAAAACTGAAAAGTGATATAACCCTAACCCTAACCCTAACCCTAACGCTAACCCTAACCCTAACCCCTAACCCTAACCCTAACCCTAACTTGTTCCTAACAGGAACAAGTTTCCTAACAGGGACAAGTTTCCAACGAAAGAATGTAAATGAAAACACTACTTTGTAAACTGAATCACATGTGTGTCACTCGCTCAATTAGGAATACAGGAAAACCGAAAAGTGTTATCTCGCACTGTACGGCACAGAAACTAGTTTCCATCGAAAGAACAGAAAAGCAAAGCACAACTTTGTAAACTAATTCACATACGTGTCGCCTGTTCAATTATTATAAGAGGAAAACTGAAAAGTGATATAACACACTGTACAGCACAGGAATATGTTTTCATCAAAAGAACAGAAAAGAAGCACAACTTTGTAAACTAAATCACATAAGTGTCGCCCGTTCAATTATTACAACAGGAAAACTGAAAAGTGATATATAACACTGTACAGCACAGAAACAAGTTTCCAAGAAGAACAGAAACCCAAAGCACTACTTTGTAAACTAAATCACAAGTGTGTCGCTCACTCAATTAGGAATACAGGGAAACCGGAAAGTGTTATCTCACACTGTATGGCACAGAAACAAGTTTCCAAAGAAAGAACAGAAACGGAAAGCACAACTTTGTAAACTAAATGACACACGTGTCGCCTGTTTAATTATTATAAGAGGAAAACTGAAAAGTGATATAACACACTGTACAGCACAGGAACATGTTTTCATCAAAAGAACAGAAACGCAAAGCACAACTTTGTAAACTAATTCACATACGTGTCGCCTGTTCAATTATTATAAGAGGAAAACTGAAAAGTGATATAACACACTGTACAGCACAGGAACATGTTTCCATCGAAAGAACAGAAACGCAAAGCACAACTTTGTAAACTAATTCACATACGTGTCGCCTGTTCAATTATTGTAACAGGAAAACTTAAAAGTGATATATCACAATGTAAAGCACAGGAACAAGTTTCAAATGAAAGAACAAAAAAGAAAATCACCTATTTGTAAACTAAATCAAATGTGTGTCGCTCGCTTCATTAGGAATACAGGAAAACTGAAAAGTAATATATCTCACTGTACAGCACAAGAACAAGTTTCCAACGAAAGAACAGAAAAGCAAAGCACTACTTTTAAACAGAATCACCTGTGTGTCGCTCGCTCAATTAGGAATACAGAAAAACTGAAAAGTGTTATCTCGCACTGTACGGCACAGAAACAAGTTTCCATTGAAAGAACAGAAACGCAAAGCACAACTTTGTAAACTAATTCACATATGTGTCGCCTGTTCAATTATTATAACAGGAAAACTGAAAAGTGATATAACCCTAACCCTAACCCTAACCCTAAGGCCCTAACCCTAACCCTAACCCCTAACCCTAACCCTAACTCTAACCCTAACCTGTAACCCTAACCCTAACCCTAACCCTAACCCTAACCCTAACCCTAACGCTAACCCTAACCCTAACCCTAACCCTAACCCTAACTTGTTCCTAACAGAAACAAGTTTCCTAACAGGGACAAGTTTCCAACGAAAGAATGTAAATGAAAAGCACTACTTTGTAAACTGAATCACATGTGTGTCACTCGCTCAATTAGGAATACAGGAAAACCGAAAAGTGTTATCTCGCACTGTACGGCACAGAAACTAGTTTCCATCGAAAGAACAGAAAAGCAAAGCACAACCTTGTAAACTAATTCACATACGTGTCGCCTGTTCAATTATTATAAGAGGAAAACTGAAAAGTGATATAACACACTGTACAGCACAGGAACATGTTTCCATCGAAAGAACAGAAAAGCAAAGCACAACTTTGTAAACTAAATCGCATACGTGTCGCCCGTTCAATTATTACAACAGGAAAACTGAAAAGTGATATATCACACTGTACAGCACAGAAACAAGTTTCCAAGAAGAACAGAAACCCAAAGCACTACTTTGTAAACTAAATCACAAGTGTGTCGCTCACTCAATTAGGAATACAGGGAAACCGGAAAGTGTTATCTCACAATGTATGGCACAGAAACAAGTTTCCAAAGAAAGAACAGAAACGCAAAGCACAACTTTGTAAACTAATTCACATACGTGTCGCCTGTTCAATTATTATAAGAGGAAAACTGAAAAGTGATATAACACACTGTACAGCACAGGAACATGTTTTCATCGAAAGAACAGAAAGGGAAAGCAGAACTTTGTAAACTAATTCACATACGTGTCGCCTGTTCAATTATTGTAACAGGAAAACTGAAAAGTGATATATCACATTGTACAGCACAGGAACAAGTTTCAAATGAAAGAACAAAAAAGAAAATCACCTATTTGTAAACTAAATCAAATGTGTGTCGCTCGCTTCATTAGGAATACAGGAAAACTGAAAAGTAATATATCTCACTGTACAGCACAAGAACAAGTTTCCAACGAAAGAACAGAAAAGCAAAGCACTACTTTTAAACAGAATCACCTGTGTGTCGCTCGCTCAATTAGGAATACAGAAAAACTGAAAAGTGTTATCTCGCACTGTACGGCACAGAAACAAGTTTCCATTGAAAGAACAGAAACGCAAAGCACAACTTTGTAAACTAATTCACATACGTGTCGCCTGTTCAATTATTATAACAGGAAAACTGA
This sequence comes from Meriones unguiculatus, assembly GCF_030254825.1. NCBI lineage: Eukaryota > Metazoa > Chordata > Mammalia > Rodentia > Muridae > Meriones > Meriones unguiculatus. Next base: position 2,831,510 of record NC_083366.1, read on the forward strand.
AAAGTGATATAACCCTAACCCTAACCCTAACCCTAACACTAACCCTAACCCTAACCCTAACCCTAACTTGTTCCTAACAGGAACAAGTTTCCTAACAGGGACAAGTTTCCAACGAAAGAATGTAAATGAAAACACTACTTTGTAAACTGAATCACATGTGTGTCACTCGCTCAATTAGGAATACAGGAAAACCGAAAAGTTTTATCTCGCACTGTACGGCACAGAAACTAGTTTCCATCGAAAGAACAGAAAAGCAAAGCACAACTTTGTAAACTAATTCACATACGTGTCGCCTGTTCAATTATTATAAGAGGAAAACTGAAAAGTGATATAACACACTGTACAGCACAGGAATATGTTTTCATCAAAAGAACAGAAAAGAAGCACAACTTTGAAAACTAAATCACAAACGTGTCGCCCGTTCAATTATTACAACAGGAAAACTGAAAAGTGATATATAACACTGTACAGCACAGAAACAAGTTTCCAAGAAGAACAGAAACCCAAAGCACTACTTTGTAAACTAAATCACAAGTGTGTCGCTCACTCAATTAGGAATACAGGGAAACCGGAAAGTGTTATCTCACACTGTATGGCACAGAAACAAGTTTCCAAAGAAAGAACAGAAACGGAAAGCACAACTTTGTAAACTAAATGACACACGTGTCGCCTGTTTAATTATTATAAGAGGAAAACTGAAAAGTGATATAACACACTGTACAGCACAGGAACATGTTTTCATCAAAAGAACAGAAACGCAAAGCACAACTTTGTAAACTAATTCACATACGTTTCGCCTGTTCAATTATTGTAACAGGAAAACTGAAAAGTGATATATCACATTGTACAGCACAGGAACAAGTTTCAAATGAAAGAACAAAAAAGAAAATCACCTATTTGTAAACTAAATCAAATGTGTGTCGCTCGCTTCATTAGGAATACAGGAAAACTGAAAAGTAATATATCTCACTGTACAGCACAAGAACAAGTTTCCAACGAAAGAACAGAAAAGCACAGCACTACTTTTAAAGAGAATCACCTGTGTGTCGCTCGCTCAATTAGGAATACAGAAAAACTGAAAAGTGTTATCTCGCACTGTACGGCACAGAAACAAGTTTCCATTGAAAGAACAGAAACGCAAAGCACAACTTTGTAAACTAATTCACATATGTGTCGCCTGTTCAATTATTATAACAGGAAAACTGAAAAGTGATATAACCCTAACCCTAACCCTAACCCTAAGGCCCTAACCCTAACCCTAACCCCTAACCCTAACCCTAACCCTAACCCTAACCTGTAACCCTAACCCTAACCCTAACCCTAACCCTAACCCTAACCCTAACCCTAACGCTAACCCTAACCCTAACCCTAACCCTAACCCTAACTTGTTCCTAACAGAAACAAGTTTCCTAACAGGGACAAGTTTCCAACGAAAGAATGTAAATGAAAAGCACTACTTTGTAAACTGAATCACATGTGTGTCACTCGCTCAATTAGGAATACAGGAAAACCGAAAAGTGTTATCTCGCACTGTACGGCACAGAAACTAGTTTCCATCGAAAGAACAGAAAAGCAAAGCACAACCTTGTAAACTAATTCACATACGTGTCGCCTGTTCAATTATTATAAGAGGAAAACTGAAAAGTGATATAACACACTGTACAGCACAGGAACATGTTTGCATCGAAAGAACAGAAAAGCAAAGCACAACTTTGTAAACTAAATCGCATACGTGTCGCCCGTTCAATTATTACAACAGGAAAACTGAAAAGTGATATATCACACTGTACAGCACAGAAACAAGTTTCCAAGAAGAACAGAAACCCAAAGCACTACTTTGTAAACTAAATCACAAGTGTGTCGCTCACTCAATTAGGAATACAGGGAAACCGGAAAGTGTTATCTCACAATGTATGGCACAGAAACAAGTTTCCAAAGAAAGAACAGAAACGCAAAGCACAACTTTGTAAACTAATTCACATACGTGTCGCCTGTTCAATTATTATAACAGGAAAACTGAAAAGTGATATATCAAATTGTACAGCACAGGAACAAGTTTCAAATGAAAGAACAAAAAAGAAAATCACTAATTTGTAAACTAAATCACATGTGTGTCGCTCGCTCCATTAGGAATACAGGAAAACTGAACAGTAATATATCTCACTGTACAGCACAAGAACAAGTTTCCAACGAAAGAACAGAAAAGCAAAGCACTACTTTTAAACAGAATCACCTGTGTGTCGCTCGCTCAATTAGGAATACAGAAAAACTGAAAAGTGTTATCTCGCACTGTACGGCACAGAAACAAGTTTCCATTGAAAGAACAGAAACGCAAAGCACAACTTTGTAAACTAATTCACATACGTGTCGCCTGTTCAATTATTATAACAGGAAAACTGAAAAGTGATATAACCCTAACCCTAACCCTAACCCTAACGCTAACCCTAACCCTAACCCTAACCCTAACCCTAACCCTAACCCTAACTTGTTCCTAACAGGAACAAGTTTCCTAACAGGGACAAGTTTCCAACGAAAGAATGTAAATGAAAACACTACTTTGTAAACTGAATCACATGTGTGTCACTCGCTCAATTAGGAATACAGGAAAACCGAAAAGTGTTATCTCGCACTGTACGGCACAGAAACTAGTTTCCATCGAAAGAACAGAAAAGCAAAGCACAACTTTGTAAACTAATTCACATATGTGTCGCCTGTTCAATTATTATAAGAGGAAAACTGAAAAGTGATATAACACACTGTACAGCACAGGAATATGTTTTCATCAAAAGAACAGAAAAGAAGCACAACTTTGTAAACTAAATCACATACGTGTCGCCCGTTCAATTATTACAACAGGAAAACTGAAAAGTGATATATAACACTGTACAGCACAGAAACAAGTTTCCAAGAAGAACAGAAACCCAAAGCACTACTTTGTAAACTAAATCACAAGTGTGTCGCTCACTCAATTAGGAATACAGGGAAACCGGAAAGTGTTATCTCACACTGTATGGCACAGAAACAAGTTTCCAAAGAAAGAACAGAAACGGAAAGCACAACTTTGTAAACTAAATGACACACGTGTCGCCTGTTTAATTATTATAAGAGGAAAACTGAAAAGTGACATAACACACTGTACAGCACAGGAACATGTTTTCATCAAAAGAACAGAAACGCAAAGCACAACTTTGTAAACTAATTCACATACGTGTCGCCTGTTCAATTATTATAAGAGGAAAACTGAAAAGTGATATAACACACTGTACAGCACAGGAACATGTTTCCATCGAAAGAACAGAAACGCAAAGCACAACTTTGTAAACTAATTCACATACGTGTCGCCTGTTCAATTATTGTAACAGGAAAACTTAAAAGTGATATATCACAATGTAAAGCACAGGAACAAGTTTCAAATGAAAGAACAAAAAAGAAAATCACCTATTTGTAAACTAAATCAAATGTGTGTCGCTCGCTTCATTAGGAATACAGGAAAACTGAAAAGTAATATATCTCACTGTACAGCACAAGAACAAGTTTCCAACGAAAGAACAGAAAAGCAAAGCACTACTTTTAAAGAGAATCACCTGTGTGTCGCTCGCTCAATTAGGAATACAGAAAAACTGAAAAGTGTTATCTCGCACTGTACGGCACAGAAACAAGTTTCCATTGAAAAAACAGAAACGCAAAGCACAACTTTGTAAACTAATTCACATATGTGTCGCCTGTTCAATTATTATAACAGGAAAACTGAAAAGTGATATAACCCTAACCCTAACCCTAACCCTAACGCTAACCCTAACCCTAACCCCTAACCCTAACCCTAACCCTAACTTGTTCCTAACAGGAACAAGTTTCCTAACAGGGACAAGTTTCCAACGAAAGAATGTAAATGAAAACACTACTTTGTAAACTGAATCACATGTGTGTCACTCGCTCAATTAGGAATACAGGAAAACCGAAAAGTGTTATCTCGCACTGTACGGCACAGAAACTAGTTTCCATCGAAAGAACAGAAAAGCAAAGCACAACTTTGTAAACTAATTCACATACGTGTCGCCTGTTCAATTATTATAAGAGGAAAACTGAAAAGTGATATAACACACTGTACAGCACAGGAATATGTTTTCATCAAAAGAACAGAAAAGAAGCACAACTTTGTAAACTAAATCACATAAGTGTCGCCCGTTCAATTATTACAACAGGAAAACTGAAAAGTGATATATAACACTGTACAGCACAGAAACAAGTTTCCAAGAAGAACAGAAACCCAAAGCACTACTTTGTAAACTAAATCACAAGTGTGTCGCTCACTCAATTAGGAATACAGGGAAACCGGAAAGTGTTATCTCACACTGTATGGCACAGAAACAAGTTTCCAAAGAAAGAACAGAAACGGAAAGCACAACTTTGTAAACTAAATGACACACGTGTCGCCTGTTTAATTATTATAAGAGGAAAACTGAAAAGTGATATAACACACTGTACAGCACAGGAACATGTTTTCATCAAAAGAACAGAAACGCAAAGCACAACTTTGTAAACTAATTCACATACGTGTCGCCTGTTCAATTATTATAAGAGGAAAACTGAAAAGTGATATAACACACTGTACAGCACAGGAACATGTTTCCATCGAAAGAACAGAAACGCAAAGCACAACTTTTAAACTAATTCACATACGTGTCGCCTGTTCAATTATTGTAACAGGAAAACTTAAAAGTGATATATCACAATGTAAAGCACAGGAACAAGTTTCAAATGAAAGAACAAAAAAGAAAATCACCTATTTGTAAACTAAATCAAATGTGTGTCGCTCGCTTCATTAGGAATACAGGAAAACTGAAAAGTAATATATCTCACTGTACAGCACAAGAACAAGTTTCCAACGAAAGAACAGAAAAGCAAAGCACTACTTTTAAACAGAATCACCTGTGTGTCGCTCGCTCAATTAGGAATACAGAAAAACTGAAAAGTGTTATCTCGCACTGTACGGCACAGAAACAAGTTTCCATTGAAAGAACAGAAACGCAAAGCACAACTTTGTAAACTAATTCACATATGTGTCGCCTGTTCAATTATTATAACAGGAAAACTGAAAAGTGATATAACCCTAACCCTAACCCTAACCCTAAGGCCCTAACCCTAACCCTAACCCCTAACCCTAACCCTAACCCTAACCCTAACCTGTAACCCTAACCCTAACCCTAACCCTAACCCTAACCCTAACCCTAACGCTAACCCTAACCCTAACCCTAACCCTAACCCTAACTTGTTCCTAACAGAAACAAGTTTCCTAACAGGGACAAGTTTCCAACGAAAGAATGTAAATGAAAAGCACTACTTTGTAAACTGAATCACATGTGTGTCACTCGCTCAATTAGGAATACAGGAAAACCGAAAAGTGTTATCTCGCACTGTACGGCACAGAAACTAGTTTCCATCGAAAGAACAGAAAAGCAAAGCACAACCTTGTAAACTAATTCACATACGTGTCGCCTGTTCAATTATTATAAGAGGAAAACTGAAAAGTGATATAACACACTGTACAGCACAGGAACATGTTTCCATCGAAAGAACAGAAAAGCAAAGCACAACTTTGTAAACTAAATCGCATACGTGTCGCCCGTTCAATTATTACAACAGGAAAACTGAAAAGTGATATATCACACTGTACAGCACAGAAACAAGTTTCCAAGAAGAACAGAAACCCAAAGCACTACTTTGTAAACTAAATCACAAGTGTGTCGCTCACTCAATTAGGAATACAGGGAAACCGGAAAGTGTTATCTCACAATGTATGGCACAGAAACAAGTTTCCAAAGAAAGAACAGAAACGCAAAGCACAACTTTGTAAACTAATTCACATACGTGTCGCCTGTTCAATTATTATAAGAGGAAAACTGAAAAGTGATATAACACACTGTACAGCACAGGAACATGTTTTCATCGAAAGAACAGAAAGGGAAAGCAGAACTTTGTAAACTAATTCACATACGTGTCGCCTGTTCAATTATTGTAACAGGAAAACTGAAAAGTGATATATCACATTGTACAGCACAGGAACAAGTTTCAAATGAAAGAACAAAAAAGAAAATCACCTATTTGTAAACTAAATCAAATGTGTGTCGCTCGCTTCATTAGGAATACAGGAAAACTGAAAAGTAATATATCTCACTGTACAGCACAAGAACAAGTTTCCAACGAAAGAACAGAAAAGCAAAGCACTACTTTTAAACAGAATCACCTGTGTGTCGCTCGCTCAATTAGGAATACAGAAAAACTGAAAAGTGTTATCTCGCACTGTACGGCACAGAAACAAGTTTCCATTGAAAGAACAGAAACGCAAAGCACAACTTTGTAAACTAATTCACATACGTGTCGCCTGTTCAATTATTATAACAGGAAAACTGAAAAGTGATATAACCCTAACCCTAACCCTAACCCTAACACTAACCCTAACCCTAACCCTAACCCTAACTTGTTCCTAACAGGAACAAGTTTCCTAACAGGGACAAGTTTCCAACGAAAGAATGTAAATGAAAACACTACTTTGTAAACTGAATCACATGTGTGTCACTCGCTCAATTAGGAATACAGGAAAACCGAAAAGTTTTATCTCGCACTGTACGGCACAGAAACTAGTTTCCATCGAAAGAACAGAAAAGCAAAGCACAACTTTGTAAACTAATTCACATACGTGTCGCCTGTTCAATTATTATAAGAGGAAAACTGAAAAGTGATATAACACACTGTACAGCACAGGAATATGTTTTCATCAAAAGAACAGAAAAGAAGCACAACTTTGAAAACTAAATCACAAACGTGTCGCCCGTTCAATTATTACAACAGGAAAACTGAAAAGTGATATATAACACTGTACAGCACAGAAACAAGTTTCCAAGAAGAACAGAAACCCAAAGCACTACTTTGTAAACTAAATCACAAGTGTGTCGCTCACTCAATTAGGAATACAGGGAAACCGGAAAGTGTTATCTCACACTGTATGGCACAGAAACAAGTTTCCAAAGAAAGAACAGAAACGGAAAGCACAACTTTGTAAACTAAATGACACACGTGTCGCCTGTTTAATTATTATAAGAGGAAAACTGAAAAGTGATATAACACACTGTACAGCACAGGAACATGTTTTCATCAAAAGAACAGAAACGCAAAGCACAACTTTGTAAACTAATTCACATACGTTTCGCCTGTTCAATTATTGTAACAGGAAAACTGAAAAGTGATATATCACATTGTACAGCACAGGAACAAGTTTCAAATGAAAGAACAAAAAAGAAAATCACCTATTTGTAAACTAAATCAAATGTGTGTCGCTCGCTTCATTAGGAATACAGGAAAACTGAAAAGTAATATATCTCACTGTACAGCACAAGAACAAGTTTCCAACGAAAGAACAGAAAAGCAAAGCACTACTTTTAAAGAGAATCACCTGTGTGTCGCTCGCTCAATTAGGAATACAGAAAAACTGAAAAGTGTTATCTCGCACTGTACGGCACAGAAACAAGTTTCCATTGAAAGAACAGAAACGCAAAGCACAACTTTGTAAACTAATTCACATATGTGTCGCCTGTTCAATTATTATAACAGGAAAACTGAAAAGTGATATAACCCTAACCCTAACCCTAACCCTAAGGCCCTAACCCTAACCCTAACCCCTAACCCTAACCCTAACCCTAACCCTAACCTGTAACCCTAACCCTAACCCTAACCCTAACCCTAACCCTAACCCTAACCCTAACGCTAACCCTAACCCTAACCCTAACCCTAACCCTAACTTGTTCCTAACAGAAACAAGTTTCCTAACAGGGACAAGTTTCCAACGAAAGAATGTAAATGAAAAGCACTACTTTGTAAACTGAATCACATGTGTGTCACTCGCTCAATTAGGAATACAGGAAAACCGAAAAGTGTTATCTCGCACTGTACGGCACAGAAACTAGTTTCCATCGAAAGAACAGAAAAGCAAAGCACAACCTTGTAAACTAATTCACATACGTGTCGCCTGTTCAATTATTATAAGAGGAAAACTGAAAAGTGATATAACACACTGTACAGCACAGGAACATGTTTGCATCGAAAGAACAGAAAAGCAAAGCACAACTTTGTAAACTAAATCGCATACGTGTCGCCCGTTCAATTATTACAACAGGAAAACTGAAAAGTGATATATCACACTGTACAGCACAGAAACAAGTTTCCAAGAAGAACAGAAACCCAAAGCACTACTTTGTAAACTAAATCACAAGTGTGTCGCTCACTCAATTAGGAATACAGGGAAACCGGAAAGTGTTATCTCACAATGTATGGCACAGAAACAAGTTTCCAAAGAAAGAACAGAAACGCAAAGCACAACTTTGTAAACTAATTCACATACGTGTCGCCTGTTCAATTATTATAAGAGGAAAACTGAAAAGTGATATAACACACTGTACAGCACAGGAACATGTTTTCATCGAAAGAACAGAAAGGCAAAGCAGAACTTTGTAAACTAATTCACATACGTGTCGCCTGTTCAATTATTGTAACAGGAAAACTGAAAAGTGATATATCACATTGTATAGCACAGGAACAAGTTTCAAATGAAAGAACAAAAAAGAAAATCACCTATTTGTAAACTAAATCAAATGTGTGTCGCTCGCTTCATTAGGAATACAGGAAAACTGAAAAGTAATATATCTCACTGTACAGCACAAGAACAAGTTTCCAACGAAAGAACAGAAAAGCAAAGCAATACTTTTAAACAGAATCACCTGTGTGTCGTTCGCTCAATTAGGAATACAGAAAAACTGAAAAGTGTTATCTCGCACTGTACGGCACAGAAACAAGTTTCCATTGAAAGAACAGAAACGCAAAGCACAACTTTGTAAACTAATTCACATACGTGTCGCCTGTTCAATTATTATAACAGGAAAACTGAAAAGTGATATAACCCTAACCCTAACCCTAACCCTAACACTAACCCTAACCCTAACCCTAACCCTAACCCTAACCCTAACTTGTTCCTAACAGGAACAAGTTTCCTAACAGGGACAAGTTTCCAACGAAAGAATGTAAATGAAAACACTACTTTGTAAACTGAATCACATGTGTGTCACTCGCTCAATTAGGAATACAGGAAAACCGAAAAGTGTTATCTCGCACTGTACGGCACAGAAACTAGTTTCCATCGAAAGAACAGAAAAGCAAAGCACAACTTTGTAAACTAATTCACATACGTGTCGCCTGTTCAATTATTATAAGAGGAAAACAGAAAAGTGATATAACACACTGTACAGCACAGGAATATGTTTTCATCAAAAGAACAGAAAAGAAGCACAACTTTGAAAACTAAATCACAAACGTGTCGCCCGTTCAATTATTACAACAGGAAAACTGAAAAGTGATATATAACACTGTACAGCACAGAAACAAGTTTCCAAGAAGAACAGAAACCCAAAGCACTACTTTGTAAACTAAATCACAAGTGTGTCGCTCACTCAATTAGGAATACAGGGAAACCGGAAAGTGTTATCTCACACTGTATGGCACAGAAACAAGTTTCCAAAGAAAGAACAGAAACGGAAAGCACAACTTTGTAAACTAAATGACACACGTGTCGCCTGTTTAATTATTATAAGAGGAAAACTGAAAAGTGATATAACACACTGTACAGCACAGGAACATGTTTTCATCAAAAGAACAGAAACGCAAAGCACAACTTTGTAAACTAATTCACATACGTGTCGCCTGTTCAATTATTATAAGAGGAAAACTGAAAAGTGATATAACACACTGTACAGCACAGGAACATGTTTCCATCGAAAGAACAGAAACGCCAAGCACAACTTTGTAAACTAATTCACATACGTGTCGCCTGTTCAATTATTGTAACAGGAAAACTGAAAAGTGATATATCACATTGTACAGCACAGGAACAAGTTTCAAATGAAAGAACAAAAAAGAAAATCACCTATTTGTAAACTAAATCAAATGTGTGTCGCTCGCTTCATTAGGAATACAGGAAAACTGAAAAGTAATATATCTCACTGTACAGCACAAGAACAAGTTTCCAACGAAAGAACAGAAAAGCAAAGCACTACTTTTAAACAGAATCACCTGTGTGTCGCTCGCTCAATTAGGAATACAGAAAAACTGAAAAGTGTTATCTCGCACTGTACGGCACAGAAACAAGTTTCCATTGAAAGAACAGAAACGCAAAGCACAACTTTGTAAACTAATTCACATATGTGTCGCCTGTTCAATTATTATAACAGGAAAACTGAAAAGTGATATAACCCTAACCCTAACCCTAACCCTAAGGCCCTAACCCTAACCCTAACCCCTAACCCTAACCCTAACCCTAACCTGTAACCCTAACCCTAACCCTAACCCTAACCCTAACCCTAACGCTAATCCTAACCCTAAACCTAACCCTAACCCTAACTTGTTCCTAACAGAAACAAGTTTCCTAACAGGGACAAGTTTCCAACGAAAGAATGTAAATGAAAAGCACTACTTTGTAAACTGAATCACATGTGTGTCACTCGCTCAATTAGGAATACAGGAAAACCGAAAAGTGTTATCTCGCACTGTACGGCACAGAAACTAGTTTCCATCGAAAGAACAGAAAAGCAAAGCACAACCTTGTAAACTAATTCACATACGTGTCGCCTGTTCAATTATTATAAGAGGAAAACTGAAAAGTGATATAACACACTGTACAGCACAGGAATATGTTTTCATCGAAAGAACAGAAAAGCAAAGCACAACTTTGTAAACTAAATCGCATACGTGTCGCCCGTTCAATTATTACAACAGGAAAACTGAAAAGTGATATATCACACTGTACAGCACAAAAACAAGTTTCCAAGAAGAACAGAAACCCAAAGCACTACTTTGTAAACTAAATCACAAGTGTGTCGCTCACTCAATTAGGAATACAGGGAAACCGGAAAGTGTTATCTCACAATGTATGGCACAGAAACAAGTTTCCAAAGAAAGAACAGAAACGCAAAGCACAACTTTGTAAACTAATTCACATACGTGTCGCCTGTTCAATTATTATAAGAGGAAAACTGAAAAGTGATATAACACACTGTATAGCACAGGAACATGTTTCCATCGAAAGAACAGAAACGCAAAGCACAACTTTGTAAACTAATTCACATACGTGTCGCCTGTTCAATTATTATAACAGGAAAACTGAAAAGTGATATATCACATTGTACAGCACAGGAACAAGTTTCAAATGAAAGAACAAAAAAGAAAATCACTAATTTGTAAACTAAATCACATGTGTGTCGCTCGCTCCATTAGGAATACAGGAAAACTGAACAGTAATATATCTCACTGTACAGCACAAGAACAAGTTTCCAACGAAAGAACAGAAAAGCAAAGCACTACTTTTAAACAGAATCAACTGTGTGTCGCTCGCTCAATTAGGAATACAGAAAAACTGAAAAGTGTTATCTCGCACTGTACGGCACAGAAACAAGTTTCCATTGAAAGAACAGAAACGCAAAGCACAACTTTGTAAACTAATTCACATACGTGTCGCCTGTTCAATTATTATAACAGGAAAACTGAAAAGTGATATAACCCTAACCCTAACCCTAACCCTAACGCTAACCCTAACCCTAACCCTAACCCTAACCCTAACCCTAACCCTAACTTGTTCCTAACAGGAACAAGTTTCCTAACAGGGACAAGTTTCCAACGAAAGAATGTAAATGAAAACACTACTTTGTAAACTGAATCACATGTGTGTCACTCGCTCAATTAGGAATACAGGAAAACCGAAAAGTGTTATCTCGCACTGTACGGCACAGAAACTAGTTTCCATCGAAAGAACAGAAAAGCAAAGCACAACTTTGTAAACTAATTCACATACGTGTCGCCTGTTCAATTATTATAAGAGGAAAACTGAAAAGTGATATAACACACTGTACAGCACAGGAATATGTTTTCATCAAAAGAACAGAAAAGAAGCACAACTTTGTAAACTAAATCACATACGTGTCGCCCGTTCAATTATTACAACAGGAAAACTGAAAAGTGATATATAACACTGTACAGCACAGAAACAAGTTTCCAAGAAGAACAGAAACCCAAAGCACTACTTTGTAAACTAAATCACAAGTGTGTCGCTCACTCAATTAGGAATACAGGGAAACCGGAAAGTGTTATCTCACACTGTATGGCACAGAAACAAGTTTCCAAAGAAAGAACAGAAACGGAAAGCACAACTTTGTAAACTAAATGACACACGTGTCGCCTGTTTAATTATTATAAGAGGAAAACTGAAAAGTGATATAACACACTGTACAGCACAGGAACATGTTTTCATCAAAAGAACAGAAACGCAAAGCACAACTTTGTAAACTAATTCACATACGTGTCGCCTGTTCAATTATTATAAGAGGAAAACTGAAAAGTGATATAACACACTGTACAGCACAGGAACATGTTTCCATCGAAAGAACAGAAACGCAAAGCACAACTTTGTAAACTAATTCACATACGTGTCGCCTGTTCAATTATTGTAACAGGAAAACTTAGAAGTGATATATCACAATGTACAGCACAGGAACAAGTTTCAAATGAAAGAACAAAAAAGAAAATCACCTATTTGTAAACTAAATCAAATGTGTGTCGCTCGCTTCATTAGGAATACAGGAAAACTGAAAAGTAATATATCTCACTGTACAGCACAAGAACAAGTTTCCAACGAAAGAACAGAAAAGCAAAGCACTACTTTTAAAGAGAATCACCTGTGTGTCGCTCGCTCAATTAGGAATACAGAAAAACTGAAAAGTGTTATCTCGCACTGTACGGCACAGAAACAAGTTTCCATTGAAAGAACAGAAACGCAAAGCACAACTTTGTAAACTAATTCACATATGTGTCGCCTGTTCAATTATTATAACAGGAAAACTGAAAAGTGATATAACCCTAACCCTAACCCTAACCCTAAGGCCCTAACCCTAACCCTAACCCCTAACCCTAACCCTAACCCTAACCCTAACCTGTAACCCTAATCCTAACCCTAACCCTAACCCTAACCCTAACCCTAACCCTAACGCTAACCCTAACCCTAACCCTAACCCTAACCCTAACTTGTTCCTAACAGAAACAAGTTTCCTAACAGGGACAAGTTTCCAACGAAAGAATGTAAATGAAAAGCACTACTTTGTAAACTGAATCACATGTGTGTCACTCGCTCAATTAGGAATACAGGAAAACCGAAAAGTGTTATCTCGCACTGTACGGCACAGAAACTAGTTTCCATCGAAAGAACAGAAAAGCAAAGCACAACCTTGTAAACTAATTCACATACGTGTCGCCTGTTCAATTATTATAAGAGGAAAACTGAAAAGTGATATAACACACTGTACAGCACAGGAATATGTTTTCATCGAAAGAACAGAAAAGCAAAGCACAACTTTGTAAACTAAATCGCATACGTGTCGCCCATTCAATTATTACAACAGGAAAACTGAAAAGTGATATATCACACTGTACAGCACAGAAACAAGTTTCCAAGAAGAACAGAAACCCAAAGCACTACTTTGTAAACTAAATCACAAGTGTGTCGCTCACTCAATTAGGAATACAGGGAAACCGGAAAGTGTTATCTCACAATGTATGGCACAGAAACAAGTTTCCAAAGAAAGAACAGAAACGCAAAGCACAACTTTGTAAACTAATTCACATACGTGTCGCCTGTTCAATTATTATAAGAGGAAAACTGAAAAGTGATATAACACACTGTACAGCACAGGAACATGTTTCCATCGAAAGAACAGAAACGCAAAGCACAACTTTGTAAACTAATTCACATACGTGTCGCCAGTTCAATTATTATAACAGGAAAACTGAAAAGTGATATATCACATTGTACAGCACAGGAACAAGTTTCAAATGAAAGAACAAAAAAGAAAATCACTAATTTGTAAACTAAATCACATGTGTGTCGCTCGCTCCATTAGGAATACAGGAAAACTGAACAGTAATATATCTCACTGTACATCACAAGAACAAGTTTCCAACGATAGAACAGAAAAGCAAAGCACTACTTTTAAACAGAATCACCTGTGTGTTGCTCGCTCAATTAGGAATACAGGAAAACTGAAAAGTGTTATCTCAAACTGTACGGCACAGAAACAAGTTTCCATTGAAAGAACAGAAACGCAAAGCACAACTTTGTAAACTAATTCACATATGTGTCGCCTGTTCAATTATTATAACAGGAAAACTGAAAAGTGATATAACCCTAACCCTAACCCTAACCCTAAGGCCCTAACCCTAACCCTAACCCTAACCCTAACCCTAACCCCTAACCCTAACCCTAACCCTAACCCTAACCCTAACCCTAACCCTAACGCTAACCCTATCCCTTACCTAGCCCTAACCCTAACCCTAACCCTAACCCTAACCCTAACCCTAACTCTAACTTGTTCCTAACAGGAACAAGTTTCCAAGGAAAGAACGTAAATGAAAAGCACTACTTTGTAAACTGAATCACATGTGTGTCACTCGCTCAATTAGGAATACAGGAATACCGAAAAGTGTTATATCGCACTTTACGGCACAGAAACTAGTTACCGTCGAAAGAACAGAAAAGCAAAGCACAACTTTGTAAACTAAATCACATACATGTCGCCCGTTCAATTATTACAACAGGAAAACTGAAAAGTGATATATCACACTGTACAGCACAGAAACAAGTTTCCAAGAAGAACAGAAACCCAAAGCACTACTTTGTAAACTAAATCACAAGTGTGTCGCTCACTCAATTAGGAATACAGGGAAACCGGAAAGTGTTATCTCACACTGTATGGCACAGAAACAAGTTTCCAAAGAAAGAACAGAAACGGAAAGCACAACTTTGTAAACTAAATGACACACGTGTCGCCTGTTTAATTATTATAAGAGGAAAACTGAAAAGTGATATAACACACTGTACAGCACAGGAACATGTTTTCATCGAAAGAACAGAAACGCAAAGCACAACTTTGTAAACTAATTCACATACGTGTCGCCTGTTCAATTATTATAAGAGGAAAACTGAAAAGTGATATAACACACTGTACAGCACAGGAACATGTTTCCATCGAAAGAACAGAAAGGCAAAGCAGAACTTTGTAAACTAATTCACATACGTGTCGCCTGTTCAATTATTGTAACAGGAAAACTGAAAAGTGATATATCACATTGTACAGCACAGGAACAAGTTTCAAATGAAAGAACAAAAAAGAAAATCTCCTATTTGTAAACTAAATCAAATGTGTGTCGCTCGCTTCATTAGGAATACAGGAAAACTGAAAAGTAATATATCTCACTGTACAGCACAAGAACAAGTTTCCAACGAAAGAACAGAAAAGCAAAGCACTACTTTTAAACAGAATCACCTGTGTGTCGCTCGCTCAATTAGGAATACAGAAAAACTGAAAAGTGTTATCTCGCACTGTACGGCACAGAAACAAGTTTCCATTGAAAGAACAGAAACGCAAAGCACAACTTTGTAAACTAATTCACATATGTGTCGCCTGTTCAATTATTATAACAGGAAAACTGAAAAGTGATATAACCCTAACCCTAACCCTAACCCTAAGGCCCTAACCCTAACCCTAACCTCTAACCCTAACCCTAACCCTAACCCTAACCTCTAACCCTAACCCTAACCCTAACCCTAACCCTAACCCTAACGCTAACCCTAACCCTAACCCTAACCCTAACCCTAACTTGTTCCTAACAGAAACAAGTTTCCTAACAGGGACAAGTTTCCAACGAAAGAATGTAAATGAAAAGCACTACTTTGTAAACTGAATCACATGTGTGTCACTCGCTCAATTAGGAATACAGGAAAACCGAAAAGTGTTATCTCGCACTGTACGGCACAGAAACTAGTTTCCATCGAAAGAACAGAAAAGCAAAGCACAACCTTGTAAACTAATTCACATACGTGTCGCCTGTTCAATTATTATAAGAGGAAAACTGAAAAGTGATATATCACACTGTACAGCACAGAAACAAGTTTCCAAGAAGAACAGAAACCCAAAGCACTACTTTGTAAACTAAATCACAAGTGTGTCGCTCACTCAATTAGGAACACAGGGAAACCGGAAAGTGTTATCTCACAATGTATGGCACAGAAACAAGTTTCCATCGAAAGAACAGAAAAGCAAAGCACAACCTTGTAAACTAATTCACATACGTGTCGCCTGTTCAATTATTATCAGAGGAAAACTGAAAAGTGATATAACACACTGTACCGCACAGGAATATGTTTTCATCGAAAGAACAGAAAAGCAAAGCACAACTTTGTAAACTAAATCGCATACGTGTCGCCCGTTCAATTATTACAACAGGAAAACTGAAAAGTGATATATCACACTGTACAGCACAGAAACAAGTTTCCAAGAAGAACAGAAACCCAAAGCACTACTTTGTAAACTAAATCACAAGTGTGTCGCTCACTCAATTAGGAATACAGGGAAACCGGAAAGTGTTATCTCACAATGTATGGCACAGAAACAAGTTTCCAAAGAAAGAACAGAAACGCAAAGCACAACTTTGTAAACTAATTCACATACGTGTCGCCTGTTCAATTATTATAAGAGGAAAACTGAAAAGTGATATAACACACTGTACAGCACAGGAACATGTTTCCATCGAAAGAACAGAAACGCAAAGCACAACTTTGTAAACTAATTCACATACGTGTCGCCTGTTCAATTATTATAACAGGAAAACTGAAAAGTGATATATCACATTGTACAGCACAGGAACAAGTTTCAAATGAAAGAACAAAAAAGAAAATCACTAATTTGTAAACTAAATCACATGTGTGTCGCTCGCTCCATTAGGAATACAGGAAAACTGAACAGTAATATATCTCACTGTACAGCACAAGAACAAGTTTCCAACGATAGAACAGAAAAGCAAAGCACTACTTTTAAACAGAATCACCTGTGTGTTGCTCGCTCAATTAGGAATACAGGAAAACTGAAAAGTGTTATCTCGCACTGTACGGCACAGAAACAAGTTTCCATTGAAAGAACAGAAACGCAAAGCACAACTTTGTAAACTAATTCACATATGTGTCGCCTGTTCAATTATTATAACAGGAAAACTGAAAAGTGATATAACCCTAACCCTAACCCTAACCCAAAGGCCCTAACCCTAACCCTAACCCTAACCCTAACCCTAACCCCTAACCCTAACCCTAACCCTAACCCTAACCCTAACCCTAACGCTAACCCTATCCCTTACCTAGCCCTAACCCTAACCCTAACCCTAACCCTAACCCTAACCCTAACTCTAACTTGTTCCTAACAGGAACAAGTTTCCAAGGAAAGAACGTAAATGAAAAGCACTACTTTGTAAACTGAATCACATGTGTGTCACTCGCTCAATTAGGAATACAGGAATACCGAAAAGTGTTATATCGCACTTTACGGCACAGAAACTAGTTACCGTCGAAAGAACAGAAAAGCAAAGCACAACTTTGTAAACTAAATCACATACATGTCGCCCGTTCAATTATTACAACAGGAAAACTGAAAAGTGATATATCACACTGTACAGCACAGAAACAAGTTTCCAAGAAGAACAGAAACCCAAAGCACTACTTTGTAAACTAAATCACAAGTGTGTCGCTCACTCAATTAGGAATACAGGGAAACCGGAAAGTGTTATCTCACACTGTATGGCACAGAAACAAGTTTCCAAAGAAAGAACAGAAACGGAAAGCACAACTTTGTAAACTAAATGACACACGTGTCGCCTGTTTAATTAGTATAAGAGGAAAACTGAAAAGTGATATAACACACTGTACAGCACAGGAACATGTTTTCATCGAAAGAACAGAAACGCAAAGCACAACTTTGTAAACTAATTCACATACGTGTCGCCTGTTCAATTATTATAAGAGGAAAACTGAAAAGTGATATAACACACTGTACAGCACAGGAACATGTTTCCATCGAAAGAACAGAAAGGCAAAGCAGAACTTTGTAAACTAATTCACATACGTGTCGCCTGTTCAATTATTGTAACAGGAAAACTGAAAAGTGATATATCACATTGTACAGCACAGGAACAAGTTTCAAATGAAAGAACAAAAAAGAAAATCTCCTATTTGTAAACTAAATCAAATGTGTGTCGCTCGCTTCATTAGGAATACAGGAAAACTGAAAAGTAATATATCTCACTGTACAGCACAAGAACAAGTTTCCAACGAAAGAACAGAAAAGCAAAGCACTACTTTTAAACAGAATCACCTGTGTGTCGCTCGCTCAATTAGGAATACAGAAAAACTGAAAAGTGTTATCTCGCACTGTACGGCACAGAAACAAGTTTCCATTGAAAGAACAGCAACGCAAAGCACAACTTTGTAAACTAATTCACATATGTGTCGCCTGTTCAATTATTATAACAGGAAAACTGAAAAGTGATATAACCCTAACCTTAACCCTAACCCTAATCCTAACCCTAACCCTAACTTGTTCCTAACAGGAACAAGTTTCCTAACAGGGACAAGTTTCCAACGAAAGAATGTAAATGAAAACACTACTTTGTAAACTGAATCACATGTGTGTCACTCGCTCAATTAGGAATAAAGGAAAACCGAAAAGTGTTATCTCGCACTGTACGGCACAGAAACTAGTTTCCATCGAAAGAACAGAAAAGCAAAGCACAACTTTGTAAACTAATTCACATACGTGTCGCCTGTTCAATTATTATAAGAGGAAAACTGAAAAGTGATATAACACACTGTACAGCACAGGAATATGTTTTCATCAAAAGAACAGAAAAGAAGCACAACTTTGTAAACTAAATCACATACGTGTCGCCCGTTCAATTATTACAACAGGAAAACTAAAAAGTGATATATAACACTGTACAGCACAGAAACAAGTTTCCATCGAAAGAACAGAAACGCAAAGCACAACTTTGTAAACTAATTCACATACGTGTCGCCTGTTCAATTATTGTAACAGGAAAACTGAAAAGTGATATATCACATTGTACAGCACAGGAACAAGTTTCAAATGAAAGAACAAAAAAGAAAATCACCTATTTGTAAACTAAATCAAATGTGTGTCGCTCGCTTCATTAGGAATACAGGAAAACTGAAAAGTAATATATCTCACTGTACAGCACAAGAACAAGTTTCCAACGAAAGAACAGAAAAGCAAAGCACTACTTTTAAACAGAATCACCTGTGTGTCGCTCGCTCAATTAGGAATACAGAAAAACTGAAAAGTGTTATCTCGCACTGTACGGCACAGAAACAAGTTTCCATTGAAAGAACAGAAACGCAAAGCACAACTTTGTAAACTAATTCACATATGTGTCGCCTGTTCAATTATTATAACAGGAAAACTGAAAAGTGATATAACCCTAACCCTAACCCTAACCCTAAGGCCCTAACCCTAACCCTAACCCCTAACCCTAACCCTAACCCTAACCCTAACCTGTAACCCTAACCCTAACCCTAACCCTAACCCTAACGCTAACCCTAACCCTAACCCTAACCCTAACCCTAACCCTAACTTGTTCCTAACAGAAACAAGTTTCCTAACAGGGACAAGTTTCCAACGAAAGAATGTAAATGAAAAGCACTACTTTGTAAACTGAATCACATGTGTGTCACTCGCTCAATTAGGAATACAGGAAAACCGAAAAGTGTTATCTCGCACTGTACGGCACAGAAACTAGTTTCCATCGAAAGAACAGAAAAGCAAAGCACAACCTTGTAAACTAATTCACATACGTGTCGCCTGTTCAATTATTATAAGAGGAAAACTGAAAAGTGATATAACACACTGTACAGCACAGGAATATGTTTTCATCGAAAGAACAGAAAAGCAAAGCACAACTTTGTAAACTAAATCGCATACGTGTCGCCCGTTCAATTATTACAACAGGAAAACTGAAAAGTGATATATCACACTGTACAGCACAGAAACAAGTTTCCAAGAAGAACAGAAACCCAAAGCACTACTTTGTAAACTAAATCACAAGTGTGTCGCTCACTCAATTAGGAATACAGGGAAACCGGAAAGTGTTATCTCACAATGTATGGCACAGAAACAAGTTTCCAAAGAAAGAACAGAAACGCAAAGCACAACTTTGTAAACTAATTCACATACGTGTCGCCTGTTCAATTATTATAAGAGGAAAACTGAAAAGTGATATAACACACTGTACAGCACAGGAACATGTTTCCATCGAAAGAACAGAAACGCAAAGCACAACTTTGTAAACTAATTCACATACGTGTCGCCTGTTCAATTATTATAACAGGAAAACTGAAAAGTGATATATCACATTGTACAGCACAGGAACAAGTTTCAAATGAAAGAACAAAAAAGAAAATCACTAATTTGTAAACTAAATCACATGTGTGTCGCTCGCTCCATTAGGAATACAGGAAAACTGAACAGTAATATATCTCACTGTACAGCACAAGAACAAGTTTCCAACGATAGAACAGAAAAGCAAAGCACTACTTTTAAACAGAATCACCTGTGTGTTGCTCGCTCAATTAGGAATACAGGAAAACTGAAAAGTGTTATCTCGCACTGTACGGCACAGAAACAAGTTTCCATTGAAAGAACAGAAACGCAAAGCACAACTTTGTAAACTAATTCACATATGTGTCGCCTGTTCAATTATTATAACAGGAAAACTGAAAAGTGATATAACCCTAACCCTAACCCTAACCCTAAGGCCCTAACCCTAACCCTAACCCCTAACCCTAACCCTAACCCTAACCCTAACCTGTAACCCTAACCCTAACCCTAACCCTAACCCTAACCCTAACGCTAACCCTAACCCTAACCCTAAACCTAACCCTAACTTGTTCCTAACAGAAACAAGTTTCCTAACAGGGACAAGTTTCCAACGAAAGAATGTAAATGAAAAGCACTACTTTGTAAACTGAATCACATGTGTGTCACTCGCTCAATTAGGAATACAGGAAAACCGAAAAGTGTTATCTCGCACTGTACGGCCCAGAAACAAGTTTCCATTGAAAGAACAGAAACGCAAAGCACAACTTTGTAAACTAATTCACATATGTGTCGCCTGTTCAATTATTATAACAGGAAAACTGAAAAGTGATATAACCCTAACACTAACCCTAACCCTAACGCTAACACTAACCCTAACCCTAACCCTAACCCTAACCCTAACCCTAACTTGTTCCTAACAGGAACAAGTTTCCTAACAGGGACAAGTTTCCAACGAAAGAATGTAAAAGAAAACACTACTTTGTAAACTGAATCACATGTGTGTCACTCGCTCAATTAGGAATACAGGAAAACCGAAAAGTGTTATCTCGCACTGTACGGCACAGAAACTAGTTTCCATCGAAAGAACAGAAAAGCAAAGCACAACTTTGTAAACTAATTCACATACGTGTCGCCAGTTCAATTATTATAAGAGGAAAACTGAAAAGTGATATAACACACTGTACAGCACAGGAATATGTTTTCATCAAAAGAACAGAAAAGAAGCACAACTTTGTAAACTAAATCACATACGTGTCGCCCGTTCAATTATTACAACAGGAAAACTAAAAAGTGATATATCACACTGTACAGCACAGAAACAAGTTTCCAAGAAGAACAGAAACCCAAAGCACTACTTTGTAAACTAAATCACAAGTGTGTCGCTCACTCAATTAGGAATACAGGGAAACCGGAAAGTGTTATCTCACACTGTATGGCACAGAAACATGTTTCCAAAGAAAGAACAGAAACGGAAAGCACAACTTTGTAAACTAAATGACACACGTGTCGCCTGTTTAATTATTATAAGAGGAAAACTGAAAAGTGATATAACACACTGTACAGCACAGGAACATGTTTTCATCAAAAGAACAGAAACGCAAAGCACAACTTTGTAAACTAATTCACATACGTGTCGCCTGTTCAATTATTATAAGAGGAAAACTGAAAAGTGATATAACACACTGTACAGCACAGGAACATGTTTCCATCGAAAGAACAGAAATGCAAAGCACAACTTTGTAAACTAATTCACATACGTGTCGCCTGTTCAATTATTATAACAGGAAAACTGAAAAGTGATATATCACATTGTACAGCACAGGAACAAGTTTCAAATGAAAGAACAAAAAAGAAAATCACTAATTTGTAAACTACATCACATGTGTGTCGCTCGCTCCATTAGGAATACAGGAAAACTGAACAGTAATATATCTCACTGTACAGCACAAGAACAAGTTTCAAACGATAGAACAGAAAAGCAAAGCACTACTTTTAAACAGAATCACCTGTGTGTTGCTCGCTCAATTAGGAATACAGGAAAACTGAAAAGTGTTATCTCAAACTGTACGGCACAGAAACAAGTTTCCATTGAAAGAACAGAAACGCAAAGCACAACTTTGTAAACTAATTCACATATGTGTCGCCTGTTCAATTATTATAACAGGAAAACTGAAAAGTGATATAACCCTAACCCTAACCCTAACCCAAAGGCCCTAACCCTAACCCTAACCCTAACCCTAACCCCTAACCCTAACCCTAACCCTAACCCTAACCCTAACCCTAACGCTAACCCTATCCCTTACCCAGCCCTAACCCTAACCCTAACCCTAACCCTAACCCTAACCCTAACTCTAACCCTAACTCTAACTTGTTCCTAACAGGAACAAGTTTCCAAGGAAAGAACGTAAATGAAAAGCACTACTTTGTAAACTGAATCACATGTGTGTCACTCGCTCAATTAGGAATACCGAAAAGTGTTATCTCGCACTGTACGGCACAGAAACTAGTTTCCATCGAAAGAACAGAAAAGCAAAGCACAACCTTGTAAACTAATTCACATACGTGTCGCCTGTTCAATTATTATAAGAGGAAAACTGAAAAGTGATATAACACACTGTACAGCACAGGAATATGTTTTCATCGAAAGAACAGAAAAGCAAAGCACAACTTTGTAAACTAAATCGCATACGTGTCGCCCGTTCAATTATTACAACAGGAAAACTGAAAAGTGATATATCACACTGTACAGCACAGAAACAAGTTTCCAAGAAGAACAGAAACCCAAAGCACTACTTTGTAAACTAAATCACAAGTGTGTCGCTCACTCAATTAGGAATACAGGGAAACCGGAAAGTGTTATCTCACAATGTATGGCACAGAAACAAGTTTCCAAAGAAAGAACAGAAACGCAAAGCACAACTTTGTAAACTAATTCACATACGTGTCGCCTGTTCAGTTATTATAAGAGGAAAACTGAAAAGTGATATAACACACTGTACAGCACAGGAACATGTTTCCATCGAAAGAACAGAAACGCAAAGCACAACTTTGTAAACTAATTCACATACGTGTCGCCTGTTCAATTATTGTAACAGGAAAACTGAAAAGTGATATATCACATTGTACAGCACAGGAACAAGTTTCAAATGAAAGAACAAAAAAGAAAATCACCTATTTGTAAGCTAAATCAAATGTGTGTCGCTCGCTTCATTAGGAATACAGGAAAACTGAAAAGTAATATATCTCACTGTACAGCACAAGAACAAGTTTCCAACGAAAGAACAGAAAAGCAAAGCACTACTTTTAAACAGAATCACCTGTGTGTCGCTCGCTCAATTAGGAATACAGAAAAACTGAAAAGTGTTATCTCGCACTCTACGGCACAGAAACAAGTTTCCATTGAAAGAACAGAAACGCAAAGCACAACTTTGTAAACTAATTCACATATGTGTCGCCTGTTCAATTATTATAACAGGAAAACTGAAAAGTGATATAACCCTAACCCTAACCCTAACCGTAAGGCCCTAACCCTAACCCTAACCCCTAACCCTAAACCTAACCCTAACCTGTAACCCTAACCCTAACCCTAACCCTAACCCTAACCCTAACGCTAATCCTAACCCTAACCCTAACCCTAACCCTAACTTGTTCCTAACAGAAACAAGTTTCCTAACAGGGACAAGTTTCCAACGAAAGAATGTAAATGAAAAGCACTACTTTGTAAACTGAATCACATGTGTGTCACTCGCTCAATTAGGAATACAGGAAAACCGAAAAGTGTTATCTCGCACTGTACGGCACAGAAACTAGTTTCCATCGAAAGAACAGAAAAGCAAAGCACAACCTTGTAAACTAATTCACATACGTGTCACCTGTTCAATTATTATAAGAGGAAAACTGAAAAGTGATATAACACACTGTACAGCACAGGAATATGTTTTCATCGAAAGAACAGAAAAGCAAAGCACAACTTTGTAAACTAAATCGCATACGTGTCGCCCGTTCAATTATTACAACAGGAAAACTGAAAAGTGATATATCACACTGTACAGCACAGAAACAAGTTTCCAAGAAGAACAGAAACCCAAAGCACTACTTTGTAAACTAAATCACAAGTGTGTCGCTCACTCAATTAGGAATACAGGGAAACCGGAAAGTGTTATCTCACAATGTATGGCACAGAAACAAGTTTCCAAAGAAAGAACAGAAACGCAAAGCACAACTTTGTAAACTAATTCACATACGTGTCGCCTGTTCAATTATTATAAGAGGAAAACTGAAAAGTGATATAACACACTGTACAGCACAGGAACATGTTTCCATCGAAAGAACAGAAAGGCAAAGCACAACTTTGTAAACTAATTCACATACGTGTCGCCTGTTCAATTATTATAACAGGAAAACTGAAAAGTGATATATCAAATTGTACAGCACAGGAACAAGTTTCAAATGAAAGAACAAAAAAGAAAATCACTAATTTGTAAACTAAATCACATGTGTGTCGCTCGCTCCATTAGGAATACAGGAAAACTGAACAGTAATATATCTCACTGTACAGCACAAGAACAAGTTTCCAACGAAAGAACAGAAAAGCAAAGCACTACTTTTAAACAGAATCACCTGTGTGTCGCTCGCTCAATTAGGAATACAGAAAAACTGAAAAGTGTTATCTCGCACTGTACGGCACAGAAACAAGTTTCCATTGAAAGAACAGCAACGCAAAGCACAACTTTGTAAACTAATTCACATATGTGTCGCCTGTTCAATTATTATAACAGGAAAACTGAAAAGTGATATAACCCTAACCCTAACCCTAACCCTAACGCTAACCCTAACCCTAACCCTAACCCTAACCCTAACCCTAACCCTAACCCTAACTTGTTCCTAACAGGAACAAGTTTCCTAACAGGGACAAGTTTCCAACGAAAGAATGTAAATGAAAACACTACTTTGTAAACTGAATCACATGTGTGTCACTCGCTCAATTAGGAATACAGGAAAACCGAAAAGTGTTATCTCGCACTGTACGGCACAGAAACTAGTTTCCATCGAAAGAACAGAAAAGCAAAGCACAACTTTGTAAACTAATTCACATATGTGTCGCCTGTTCAATTATTATAAGAGGAAAACTGAAAAGTGATATAACACACTGTACAGCACAGGAATATGTTTTCATCAAAAGAACAGAAAAGAAGCACAACTTTGTAAACTAAATCACATACGTGTCGCCCGTTCAATTATTACTACAGGAAAACTGAAAAGTGATATATAACACTGTACAGCACAGAAACAAGTTTCCAAGAAGAACAGAAACCCAAAGCACTACTTTGTAAACTAAATCACAAGTGTGTCGCTCACTCAATTAGGAATACAGGGAAACCGGAAAGTGTTATCTCACACTGTATGGCACAGAAACAAGTTTCCAAAGAAAGAACAGAAACGGAAAGCACAACTTTGTAAACTAAATGACACACGTGTCGCCTGTTTAATTATTATAAGAGGAAAACTGAAAAGTGACATAACACACTGTACAGCACAGGAACATGTTTTCATCAAAAGAACAGAAACGCAAAGCACAACTTTGTAAACTAATTCACATACGTGTCGCCTGTTCAATTATTATAAGAGGAAAACTGAAAAGTGATATAACACACTGTACAGCACAGGAACATGTTTCCATCGAAAGAACAGAAACGCAAAGCACAACTTTGTAAACTAATTCACATACGTGTCGCCTGTTCAATTATTGTAACAGGAAAACTTAAAAGTGATATATCACAATGTAAAGCACAGGAACAAGTTTCAAATGAAAGAACAAAAAAGAAAATCACCTATTTGTAAACTAAATCAAATGTGTGTCGCTCGCTTCATTAGGAATACAGGAAAACTGAAAAGTAATATATCTCACTGTACAGCACAAGAACAAGTTTCCAACGAAAGAACAGAAAAGCAAAGCACTACTTTTAAAGAGAATCACCTGTGTGTCGCTCGCTCAATTAGGAATACAGAAAAACTGAAAAGTGTTATCTCGCACTGTACGGCACAGAAACAAGTTTCCATTGAAAAAACAGAAACGCAAAGCACAACTTTGTAAACTAATTCACATATGTGTCGCCTGTTCAATTATTATAACAGGAAAACTGAAAAGTGATATAACCCTAACCCTAACCCTAACCCTAACGCTAACCCTAACCCTAACCCCTAACCCTAACCCTAACCCTAACTTGTTCCTAACAGGAACAAGTTTCCTAACAGGGACAAGTTTCCAACGAAAGAATGTAAATGAAAACACTACTTTGTAAACTGAATGACATGTGTGTCACTCGCTCAATTAGGAATACAGGAAAACCGAAAAGTGTTATCTCGCACTGTACGGCACAGAAACTAGTTTCCATCGAAAGAACAGAAAAGCAAAGCACAACTTTGTAAACTAATTCACATACGTGTCGCCTGTTCAATTATTATAAGAGGAAAACTGAAAAGTGATATAACACACTGTACAGCACAGGAATATGTTTTCATCAAAAGAACAGAAAAGAAGCACAACTTTGTAAACTAAATCACATACGTGTCGCCCGTTCAATTATTACAACAGGAAAACTGAAAAGTGATATATAACACTGTACAGCACAGAAACAAGTTTCCAAGAAGAACAGAAACCCAAAGCACTACTTTGTAAACTAAATCACAAGTGTGTCGCTCACTCAATTAGGAATACAGGGAAACCGGAAAGTGTTATCTCACACTGTATGGCACAGAAACAAGTTTCCAAAGAAAGAACAGAAACGGAAAGCACAACTTTGTAAACTAAATGACACACGTGTCGCCTGTTTAATTATTATAAGAGGAAAACTGAAAAGTGATATAACACACTGTACAGCACAGGAACATGTTTTCATCAAAAGAACAGAAACGCAAAGCACAACTTTGTAAACTAATTCACATACGTGTCGCCTGTTCAATTATTATAAGAGGAAAACTGAAAAGTGATATAACACACTGTACAGCACAGGAACATGTTTCCATCGAAAGAACAGAAACGCAAAGCACAACTTTGTAAACTAATTCACATACGTGTCGCCTGTTCAATTATTGTAACAGGAAAACTTAAAAGTGATATATCACAATGTAAAGCACAGGAACAAGTTTCAAATGAAAGAACAAAAAAGAAAATCACCTATTTGTAAACTAAATCAAATGTGTGTCGCTCGCTTCATTAGGAATACAGGAAAACTGAAAAGTAATATATCTCACTGTACAGCACAAGAACAAGTTTCCAACGAAAGAACAGAAAAGCAAAGCACTACTTTTAAACAGAATCACCTGTGTGTCGCTCGCTCAATTAGGAATACAGAAAAACTGAAAAGTGTTATCTCGCACTGTACGGCACAGAAACAAGTTTCCATTGAAAGAACAGAAACGCAAAGCACAACTTTGTAAACTAATTCACATATGTGTCGCCTGTTCAATTATTATAACAGGAAAACTGAAAAGTGATATAACCCTAACCCTAACCCTAACCCTAAGGCCCTAACCCTAACCCTAACCCCTAACCCTAACCCTAACCCTAACCCTAACCTGTAACCCTAACCCTAACCCTAACCCTAACCCTAACCCTAACCCTAACGCTAACCCTAACCCTAACCCTAACCCTAACCCTAACTTGTTCCTAACAGAAACAAGTTTCCTAACAGGGACAAGTTTCCAACGAAAGAATGTAAATGAAAAGCACTACTTTGTAAACTGAATCACATGTGTGTCACTCGCTCAATTAGGAATACAGGAAAACCGAAAAGTGTTATCTCGCACTGTACGGCACAGAAACTAGTTTCCATCGAAAGAACAGAAAAGCAAAGCACAACCTTGTAAACTAATTCACATACGTGTCGCCTGTTCAATTATTATAAGAGGAAAACTGAAAAGTGATATAACACACTGTACAGCACAGGAACATGTTTCCATCGAAAGAACAGAAAAGCAAAGCACAACTTTGTAAACTAAATCGCATACGTGTCGCCCGTTCAATTATTACAACAGGAAAACTGAAAAGTGATATATCACACTGTACAGCACAGAAACAAGTTTCCAAGAAGAACAGAAACCCAAAGCACTACTTTGTAAACTAAATCACAAGTGTGTCGCTCACTCAATTAGGAATACAGGGAAACCGGAAAGTGTTATCTCACAATGTATGGCACAGAAACAAGTTTCCAAAGAAAGAACAGAAACGCAAAGCACAACTTTGTAAACTAATTCACATACGTGTCGCCTGTTCAATTATTATAAGAGGAAAACTGAAAAGTGATATAACACACTGTACAGCACAGGAACATGTTTTCATCGAAAGAACAGAAAGGGAAAGCAGAACTTTGTAAACTAATTCACATACGTGTCGCCTGTTCAATTATTGTAACAGGAAAACTGAAAAGTGATATATCACATTGTACAGCACAGGAACAAGTTTCAAATGAAAGAACAAAAAAGAAAATCACCTATTTGTAAACTAAATCAAATGTGTGTCGCTCGCTTCATTAGGAATACAGGAAAACTGAAAAGTAATATATCTCACTGTACAGCACAAGAACAAGTTTCCAACGAAAGAACAGAAAAGCAAAGCACTACTTTTAAACAGAATCACCTGTGTGTCGCTCGCTCAATTAGGAATACAGAAAAACTGAAAAGTGTTATCTCGCACTGTACGGCACAGAAACAAGTTTCCATTGAAAGAACAGAAACGCAAAGCACAACTTTGTAAACTAATTCACATACGTGTCGCCTGTTCAATTATTATAACAGGAAAACTGAAAAGTGATATAACCCTAACCCTAACCCTAACCCTAACACTAACCCTAACCCTAACCCTAACCCTAACTTGTTCCTAACAGGAACAAGTTTCCTAACAGGGACAAGTTTCCAACGAAAGAATGTAAATGAAAACACTACTTTGTAAACTGAATCACATGTGTGTCACTCGCTCAATTAGGAATACAGGAAAACCGAAAAGTTTTATCTCGCACTGTACGGCACAGAAACTAGTTTCCATCGAAAGAACAGAAAAGCAAAGCACAACTTTGTAAACTAATTCACATACGTGTCGCCTGTTCAATTATTATAAGAGGAAAACTGAAAAGTGATATAACACACTGTACAGCACAGGAATATGTTTTCATCAAAAGAACAGAAAAGAAGCACAACTTTGAAAACTAAATCACAAACGTGTCGCCCGTTCAATTATTACAACAGGAAAACTGAAAAGTGATATATAACACTGTACAGCACAGAAACAAGTTTCCAAGAAGAACAGAAACCCAAAGCACTACTTTGTAAACTAAATCACAAGTGTGTCGCTCACTCAATTAGGAATACAGGGAAACCGGAAAGTGTTATCTCACACTGTATGGCACAGAAACAAGTTTCCAAAGAAAGAACAGAAACGGAAAGCACAACTTTGTAAACTAAATGACACACGTGTCGCCTGTTTAATTATTATAAGAGGAAAACTGAAAAGTGATATAACACACTGTACAGCACAGGAACATGTTTTCATCAAAAGAACAGAAACGCAAAGCACAACT
This sequence comes from Meriones unguiculatus, assembly GCF_030254825.1. Classification (NCBI taxonomy): domain Eukaryota; kingdom Metazoa; phylum Chordata; class Mammalia; order Rodentia; family Muridae; genus Meriones; species Meriones unguiculatus. The sequence continues at coordinate 2,861,388 of NC_083366.1, forward strand.
TTGTAAACTAATTCACATACGTTTCGCCTGTTCAATTATTGTAACAGGAAAACTGAAAAGTGATATATCACATTGTACAGCACAGGAACAAGTTTCAAATGAAAGAACAAAAAAGAAAATCACCTATTTGTAAACTAAATCAAATGTGTGTCGCTCGCTTCATTAGGAATACAGGAAAACTGAAAAGTAATATATCTCACTGTACAGCACAAGAACAAGTTTCCAACGAAAGAACAGAAAAGCAAAGCACTACTTTTAAAGAGAATCACCTGTGTGTCGCTCGCTCAATTAGGAATACAGAAAAACTGAAAAGTGTTATCTCGCACTGTACGGCACAGAAACAAGTTTCCATTGAAAGAACAGAAACGCAAAGCACAACTTTGTAAACTAATTCACATATGTGTCGCCTGTTCAATTATTATAACAGGAAAACTGAAAAGTGATATAACCCTAACCCTAACCCTAACCCTAAGGCCCTAACCCTAACCCTAACCCCTAACCCTAACCCTAACCCTAACCCTAACCTGTAACCCTAACCCTAACCCTAACCCTAACCCTAACCCTAACCCTAACCCTAACGCTAACCCTAACCCTAACCCTAACCCTAACCCTAACTTGTTCCTAACAGAAACAAGTTTCCTAACAGGGACAAGTTTCCAACGAAAGAATGTAAATGAAAAGCACTACTTTGTAAACTGAATCACATGTGTGTCACTCGCTCAATTAGGAATACAGGAAAACCGAAAAGTGTTATCTCGCACTGTACGGCACAGAAACTAGTTTCCATCGAAAGAACAGAAAAGCAAAGCACAACCTTGTAAACTAATTCACATACGTGTCGCCTGTTCAATTATTATAAGAGGAAAACTGAAAAGTGATATAACACACTGTACAGCACAGGAACATGTTTGCATCGAAAGAACAGAAAAGCAAAGCACAACTTTGTAAACTAAATCGCATACGTGTCGCCCGTTCAATTATTACAACAGGAAAACTGAAAAGTGATATATCACACTGTACAGCACAGAAACAAGTTTCCAAGAAGAACAGAAACCCAAAGCACTACTTTGTAAACTAAATCACAAGTGTGTCGCTCACTCAATTAGGAATACAGGGAAACCGGAAAGTGTTATCTCACAATGTATGGCACAGAAACAAGTTTCCAAAGAAAGAACAGAAACGCAAAGCACAACTTTGTAAACTAATTCACATACGTGTCGCCTGTTCAATTATTATAAGAGGAAAACTGAAAAGTGATATAACACACTGTACAGCACAGGAACATGTTTTCATCGAAAGAACAGAAAGGCAAAGCAGAACTTTGTAAACTAATTCACATACGTGTCGCCTGTTCAATTATTGTAACAGGAAAACTGAAAAGTGATATATCACATTGTATAGCACAGGAACAAGTTTCAAATGAAAGAACAAAAAAGAAAATCACCTATTTGTAAACTAAATCAAATGTGTGTCGCTCGCTTCATTAGGAATACAGGAAAACTGAAAAGTAATATATCTCACTGTACAGCACAAGAACAAGTTTCCAACGAAAGAACAGAAAAGCAAAGCAATACTTTTAAACAGAATCACCTGTGTGTCGTTCGCTCAATTAGGAATACAGAAAAACTGAAAAGTGTTATCTCGCACTGTACGGCACAGAAACAAGTTTCCATTGAAAGAACAGAAACGCAAAGCACAACTTTGTAAACTAATTCACATACGTGTCGCCTGTTCAATTATTATAACAGGAAAACTGAAAAGTGATATAACCCTAACCCTAACCCTAACCCTAACCCTAACCCTAACCCTAACCCTAACCCTAACCCTAACTTGTTCCTAACAGGAACAAGTTTCCTAACAGGGACAAGTTTCCAACGAAAGAATGTAAATGAAAACACTACTTTGTAAACTGAATCACATGTGTGTCACTCGCTCAATTAGGAATACAGGAAAACCGAAAAGTGTTATCTCGCACTGTACGGCACAGAAACTAGTTTCCATCGAAAGAACAGAAAAGCAAAGCACAACTTTGTAAACTAATTCACATACGTGTCGCCTGTTCAATTATTATAAGAGGAAAACAGAAAAGTGATATAACACACTGTACAGCACAGGAATATGTTTTCATCAAAAGAACAGAAAAGAAGCACAACTTTGAAAACTAAATCACAAACGTGTCGCCCGTTCAATTATTACAACAGGAAAACTGAAAAGTGATATATAACACTGTACAGCACAGAAACAAGTTTCCAAGAAGAACAGAAACCCAAAGCACTACTTTGTAAACTAAATCACAAGTGTGTCGCTCACTCAATTAGGAATACAGGGAAACCGGAAAGTGTTATCTCACACTGTATGGCACAGAAACAAGTTTCCAAAGAAAGAACAGAAACGGAAAGCACAACTTTGTAAACTAAATGACACACGTGTCGCCTGTTTAATTATTATAAGAGGAAAACTGAAAAGTGATATAACACACTGTACAGCACAGGAACATGTTTTCATCAAAAGAACAGAAACGCAAAGCACAACTTTGTAAACTAATTCACATACGTGTCGCCTGTTCAATTATTATAAGAGGAAAACTGAAAAGTGATATAACACACTGTACAGCACAGGAACATGTTTCCATCGAAAGAACAGAAACGCCAAGCACAACTTTGTAAACTAATTCACATACGTGTCGCCTGTTCAATTATTGTAACAGGAAAACTGAAAAGTGATATATCACATTGTACAGCACAGGAACAAGTTTCAAATGAAAGAACAAAAAAGAAAATCACCTATTTGTAAACTAAATCAAATGTGTGTCGCTCGCTTCATTAGGAATACAGGAAAACTGAAAAGTAATATATCTCACTGTACAGCACAAGAACAAGTTTCCAACGAAAGAACAGAAAAGCAAAGCACTACTTTTAAACAGAATCACCTGTGTGTCGCTCGCTCAATTAGGAATACAGAAAAACTGAAAAGTGTTATCTCGCACTGTACGGCACAGAAACAAGTTTCCATTGAAAGAACAGAAACGCAAAGCACAACTTTGTAAACTAATTCACATATGTGTCGCCTGTTCAATTATTATAACAGGAAAACTGAAAAGTGATATAACCCTAACCCTAACCCTAACCCTAAGGCCCTAACCCTAACCCTAACCCCTAACCCTAACCCTAACCCTAACCTGTAACCCTAACCCTAACCCTAACCCTAACCCTAACCCTAACCCTAACGCTAATCCTAACCCTAAACCTAACCCTAACCCTAACTTGTTCCTAACAGAAACAAGTTTCCTAACAGGGACAAGTTTCCAACGAAAGAATGTAAATGAAAAGCACTACTTTGTAAACTGAATCACATGTGTGTCACTCGCTCAATTAGGAATACAGGAAAACCGAAAAGTGTTATCTCGCACTGTACGGCACAGAAACTAGTTTCCATCGAAAGAACAGAAAAGCAAAGCACAACCTTGTAAACTAATTCACATACGTGTCGCCTGTTCAATTATTATAAGAGGAAAACTGAAAAGTGATATAACACACTGTACAGCACAGGAATATGTTTTCATCGAAAGAACAGAAAAGCAAAGCACAACTTTGTAAACTAAATCGCATACGTGTCGCCCGTTCAATTATTACAACAGGAAAACTGAAAAGTGATATATCACACTGTACAGCACAAAAACAAGTTTCCAAGAAGAACAGAAACCCAAAGCACTACTTTGTAAACTAAATCACAAGTGTGTCGCTCACTCAATTAGGAATACAGGGAAACCGGAAAGTGTTATCTCACAATGTATGGCACAGAAACAAGTTTCCAAAGAAAGAACAGAAACGCAAAGCACAACTTTGTAAACTAATTCACATACGTGTCGCCTGTTCAATTATTATAAGAGGAAAACTGAAAAGTGATATAACACACTGTACAGCACAGGAACATGTTTCCATCGAAAGAACAGAAACGCAAAGCACAACTTTGTAAACTAATTCACATACGTGTCGCCTGTTCAATTATTATAACAGGAAAACTGAAAAGTGATATATCACATTGTACAGCACAGGAACAAGTTTCAAATGAAAGAACAAAAAAGAAAATCACTAATTTGTAAACTAAATCACATGTGTGTCGCTCGCTCCATTAGGAATACAGGAAAACTGAACAGTAATATATCTCACTGTACAGCACAAGAACAAGTTTCCAACGAAAGAACAGAAAAGCAAAGCACTACTTTTAAACAGAATCAACTGTGTGTCGCTCGCTCAATTAGGAATACAGAAAAACTGAAAAGTGTTATCTCGCACTGTACGGCACAGAAACAAGTTTCCATTGAAAGAACAGAAACGCAAAGCACAACTTTGTAAACTAATTCACATACGTGTCGCCTGTTCAATTATTATAACAGGAAAACTGAAAAGTGATATAACCCTAACCCTAACCCTAACCCTAACGCTAACCCTAACCCTAACCCTAACCCTAACCCTAACCCTAACCCTAACTTGTTCCTAACAGGAACAAGTTTCCTAACAGGGACAAGTTTCCAACGAAAGAATGTAAATGAAAACACTACTTTGTAAACTGAATCACATGTGTGTCACTCGCTCAATTAGGAATACAGGAAAACCGAAAAGTGTTATCTCGCACTGTACGGCACAGAAACTAGTTTCCATCGAAAGAACAGAAAAGCAAAGCACAACTTTGTAAACTAATTCACATACGTGTCGCCTGTTCAATTATTATAAGAGGAAAACTGAAAAGTGATATAACACACTGTACAGCACAGGAATATGTTTTCATCAAAAGAACAGAAAAGAAGCACAACTTTGTAAACTAAATCACATACGTGTCGCCCGTTCAATTATTACAACAGGAAAACTGAAAAGTGATATATAACACTGTACAGCACAGAAACAAGTTTCCAAGAAGAACAGAAACCCAAAGCACTACTTTGTAAACTAAATCACAAGTGTGTCGCTCACTCAATTAGGAATACAGGGAAACCGGAAAGTGTTATCTCACACTGTATGGCACAGAAACAAGTTTCCAAAGAAAGAACAGAAACGGAAAGCACAACTTTGTAAACTAAATGACACACGTGTCGCCTGTTTAATTATTATAAGAGGAAAACTGAAAAGTGATATAACACACTGTACAGCACAGGAACATGTTTTCATCAAAAGAACAGAAACGCAAAGCACAACTTTGTAAACTAATTCACATACGTGTCGCCTGTTCAATTATTATAAGAGGAAAACTGAAAAGTGATATAACACACTGTACAGCACAGGAACATGTTTCCATCGAAAGAACAGAAACGCAAAGCACAACTTTGTAAACTAATTCACATACGTGTCGCCTGTTCAATTATTGTAACAGGAAAACTTAGAAGTGATATATCACAATGTACAGCACAGGAACAAGTTTCAAATGAAAGAACAAAAAAGAAAATCACCTATTTGTAAACTAAATCAAATGTGTGTCGCTCGCTTCATTAGGAATACAGGAAAACTGAAAAGTAATATATCTCACTGTACAGCACAAGAACAAGTTTCCAACGAAAGAACAGAAAAGCAAAGCACTACTTTTAAAGAGAATCACCTGTGTGTCGCTCGCTCAATTAGGAATACAGAAAAACTGAAAAGTGTTATCTCGCACTGTACGGCACAGAAACAAGTTTCCATTGAAAGAACAGAAACGCAAAGCACAACTTTGTAAACTAATTCACAAATGTGTCGCCTGTTCAATTATTATAACAGGAAAACTGAAAAGTGATATAACCCTAACCCTAACCCTAACCCTAAGGCCCTAACCCTAACCCTAACCCCTAACCCTAACCCTAACCCTAACCCTAACCTGTAACCCTAATCCTAACCCTAACCCTAACCCTAACCCTAACCCTAACCCTAACGCTAACCCTAACCCTAACCCTAACCCTAACCCTAACTTGTTCCTAACAGAAACAAGTTTCCTAACAGGGACAAGTTTCCAACGAAAGAATGTAAATGAAAAGCACTACTTTGTAAACTGAATCACATGTGTGTCACTCGCTCAATTAGGAATACAGGAAAACCGAAAAGTGTTATCTCGCACTGTACGGCACAGAAACTAGTTTCCATCGAAAGAACAGAAAAGCAAAGCACAACCTTGTAAACTAATTCACATACGTGTCGCCTGTTCAATTATTATAAGAGGAAAACTGAAAAGTGATATAACACACTGTACAGCACAGGAATATGTTTTCATCGAAAGAACAGAAAAGCAAAGCACAACTTTGTAAACTAAATCGCATACGTGTCGCCCATTCAATTATTACAACAGGAAAACTGAAAAGTGATATATCACACTGTACAGCACAGAAACAAGTTTCCAAGAAGAACAGAAACCCAAAGCACTACTTTGTAAACTAAATCACAAGTGTGTCGCTCACTCAATTAGGAATACAGGGAAACCGGAAAGTGTTATCTCACAATGTATGGCACAGAAACAAGTTTCCAAAGAAAGAACAGAAACGCAAAGCACAACTTTGTAAACTAATTCACATACGTGTCGCCTGTTCAATTCTTATAAGAGGAAAACTGAAAAGTGATATAACACACTGTACAGCACAGGAACATATTTCCATCGAAAGAACAGAAACGCAAAGCACAACTTTGTAAACTAATTCACATACGTGTCGCCAGTTCAATTATTATAACAGGAAAACTGAAAAGTGATATATCACATTGTACAGCACAGGAACAAGTTTCAAATGAAAGAACAAAAACGAAAATCACTAATTTGTAAACTAAATCACATGTGTGTCGCTCGCTCCATTAGGAATACAGGAAAACTGAACAGTAATATATCTCACTGTACATCACAAGAACAAGTTTCCAACGATAGAACAGAAAAGCAAAGCACTACTTTTAAACAGAATCACCTGTGTGTTGCTCGCTCAATTAGGAATACAGGAAAACTGAAAAGTGTTATCTCAAACTGTACGGCACAGAAACAAGTTTCCAAAGAAAGAACAGAAACGCAAAGCACAACTTTGTAAACTAATTCACATACGTGTCGCCTGTTCAATTATTATAAGAGGAAAACTGAAAAGTGATATAACACACTGTACAGCACAGGAACATGTTTCCATCGAAAGAACAGAAACGCAAAGCACAACTTTGTAAACTAATTCACATATGTGGCGCCTGTTCAATTATTGTAACAGGAAAACTGAAAAGTGATATATCACATTGTACAGCACAGGAACAAGTTTCAAATGAAAGAACAAAAAAGAAAATCACTAATTTGTAAACTAAATCACATGTGTGTCGCTCGCTCCATTAGGAATACAGGAAAACTGAACAGTAATATATCTCACTGTACAGCACAAGAACAAGTTTCCAACGAAAGAACAGAAAAGCAAAGCACTACTTTTAAACAGAATCACCTGTGTGTCGCTCGCTCAATTAGGAATACAGAAAAACTGAAAAGTGTTATCTCGCACTGTACGGCACAGAAACAAGTTTCCATTGAAAGAACAGAAACGCAAAGCACAACTTTGTAAACTAATTCACATACGTGTCGCCTGTTCAATTATTATAACAGGAAAACTGAAAAGTGATATAACCCTAACCCTAACCCTAACCCTAACGCTAACCCTAACCCTAACCCTAACCCTAACCCTAACTTGTTCCTAACAGGAACAAGTTTCCTAACAGGGACAAGTTTCCAACGAAAGAATGTAAATGAAAACACTACTTTGTAAACTGAATCACATGTGTGTCACTCGCTCAATTAGGAATACAGGAAAACCGAAAAGTGTTATCTCGCACTGTACGGCACAGAAACTAGTTTCCATCGAAAGAACAGAAAAGCAAAGCACAACTTTGTAAACTAATTCACATATGTGTCGCCTGTTCAATTATTATAACAGGAAAACTGAAAAGTGATATAACCCTAACCCTAACCCTAACCCAAAGGCCCTAACCCTAACCCTAACCCTAACCCTAACCCTAACCCCTAACCCTAACCCTAACCCTAACCCTAACACTAACGCTAACCCTATCCCTTACCCAGCCCTAACCCTAACCCTAACCCTAACCCTAACCCTAACTCTAACCCTAACTCTAACTTGTTCCTAACAGGAAAAAGTTTCCAAGGAAAGAACGTAAATGAAAAGCACTACTTTGTAAACTGAATCACATGTGTGTCACTCGCTCAATTAGGAATACAGGAATACCGAAAAGTGTTATATCGCACTTTACGGCACAGAAACTAGTTACCATCGAAAGAACAGAAAAGCAAAGCACAACTTTGTAAACTAAATCACATACATGTCGCCCGTTCAATTATTACAACAGGAAAACTGAAAAGTGATATATCACACTGTACAGCACAGAAACAAGTTTCCAAGAAGAACAGAAACCCAAAGCACTACTTTGTAAACTAAATCACAAGTGTGTCGCTCACTCAATTAGGAAGACAGGGAAACCGGAAAGTGTTATCTCACACTGTATGGCACAGAAACAAGTTTCCAAAGAAAAAACAGAAACGGAAAGCACAACTTTGTAAACTAAATGACACACGTGTCGCCTGTTTAATTATTATAAGAGGAAAACTGAAAAGTGATATAACACACTGTACAGCACAGGAACATGTTTTCATCAAAAGAACAGAAACGCAAAGCACAACTTTGTAAACTAATTCACATACGTGTCTCCTGTTCAATTATTATAAGAGGAAAACTGAAAAGTGATATAACACACTGTACAGCACAGGAACATGTTTCCATCGAAAGAACAGAAAGGCAAAGCAGAACTTTGTGAACTAATACACATACGTGTCGCCTGTTCAATTATTGTAACAGGAAAACTGAAAAGTGATATATCACACTGTACAGCACAGAAACAAGTTTCCAAGAAGAACAGAAACCCAAAGCACTACTTTGTAAACTAAATCACAAGTGTGTCGCTCACTCAATTAGGAATACAGGGAAACCGGAAAGTGTTATCTCACAATGTATGGCACAGAAACATGTTTCCAAAGAAAGAACAGAAACGCAAATCACAACTTTGTAAACTAATTCACATACGTGTCGCCTGTTCAATTATTATAACAGGAAAACTGAAAAGTGATATATCACATTGTACAGCACAGGAACAAGTTTCAAATGAAAGAACAAAAAAGAAAATCACTAATTTGTAAACTAAATCACATGTGTGTCGCTCGCTCCATTAGGAATACAGGAAAACTGAACAGTAATATATCTCACTGTACAGCACAAGAACAAGTTTCCAACGATAGAACAGAAAAGCAAAGCACTACTTTTAAACAGAATCACCTGTGTGTTGCTCGCTCAATTAGGAATACAGGAAAACTGAAAAGTGTTATCTCAAACTGTACGGCACAGAAACAAGTTTCCATTGAAAGAACAGAAAAGCAAAGCACAACTTTGTAAACTAATTCACATATGTGTCGCCTGTTCAATTATTATAACAGGAAAACTGAAAAGTGATATATCACATTGTACAGCACAGGAACAAGTTTCAAATGAAAGAACAAAAAAGAAAATCACCTATTTGTAAACTAAATCAAATGTGTGTCGCTCGCTTCATTAGGAATACAGGAAAACTAAAAAGTAATATATCTCACTGTACAGCACAAGAACAAGTTTCCAACGAAAGAACAGAAAAGCAAAGCACTACTTTTAAAGAGAATCACCTGTGTGTCGCTCACTCAATTAGGAATACAGAAAAACTGAAAAGTGTTATCTCGCACTGTACGGCACAGAAACAAGTTTCCATTGAAAGAACAGAAACGCAAAGCACAACTTTGTAAACTAATTCACATATGTGTCGCCTGTTCAATTATTATAACAGGAAAACTGAAAAGTGATATAACCCTAACCCTAACCCTAACCCTAAGGCCCTAACCCTAACCCTAACCCCTAACCCTAACCCTAACCCTAACCCTAACCTGTAACCCTAACCCTAACCCTAACCCTAACCCTAACCCTAACGCTAACCCTAACCCTAACCCTAACCCTAACCCTAACTTGTTCCTAACAGAAACAAGTTTCCTAACAGGGACAAGTTTCCAACGAAAGAATGTAAATGAAAAGCACTACTTTGTAAACTGAATCACATGTGTGTCACTCGCTCAATTAGGAATACAGGAAAACCGAAAAGTGTTATCTCGCACTGTACGGCACAGAAACTAGTTTCCATCGAAAGAACAGAAAAGCAAAGCACAACCTTGTAAACTAATTCACATACGTGTCGCCTGTTCAATTATTATAAGAGGAAAACTGAAAAGTGATATAACACACTGTACAGCACAGGAATATGTTTTCATCGAAAGAACAGAAAAGCAAAGCACAACTTTGTAAACTAAATCGCATACGTGTCGCCCGTTCAATTATTACAACAGGAAAACTGAAAAGTGATATATCACACTGTACAGCACAGAAACAAGTTTCCAAGAAGAACAGAAACCCAAAGCACTACTTTGTAAACTAAATCACAAGTGTGTCGCTCACTCAATTAGGAATACAGGGAAACCGGAAAGTGTTATCTCACAATGTATGGCACAGAAACAAGTTTCCAAAGAAAGAACAGAAACGCAAAGCACAACTTTGTAAACTAATTCACATACGTGTTGCCTGTTCAATTATTATAAGAGGAAAACTGAAAAGTGATATAACACACTGTACAGCACAGGAACATGTTTCCATCGAAAGAACAGAAACGCAAAGCACAACTTTGTAAACTAATTCACATACGTGTCGCCTGTTCAATTATTATAACAGGAAAACTGAAAAGTGATATATCACATTGTACAGCACAGGAACAAGTTTCAAATGAAAGAACAAAAAAGAAAATCACTAATTTGTAAACTAAATCACATGTGTGTCGCTCGCTCCATTAGGAATACAGGAAAACTGAACAGTAATATATCTCACTGTACAGCACAAGAACTAGTTTCCAACGATAGAACAGAAAAGCAAAGCACTACTTTTAAACAGAATCACCTGTGTGTCGCTCGCTCAATTAGGAATACAGGAAAACTGAAAAGTGTTATCTCAAACTGTACGGCACAGAAACAAGTTTCCATTGAAAGAACAGAAACGCAAAGCACAACTTTGTAAACTAATTCACATATGTGTCGCCTGTTCAATTATTATAACAGGAAAACTGAAAAGTGATATAACCCTAACCCTAACCCTAACCCAAAGGCCCTAACCCTAACCCTAACCCTAACCCTAACCCTAACCCCTAACCCTAACCCTAACCCTAACCCTAACCCTAACCCTAACGCTAACCCTATCCCTTACCCAGCCCTAACCCTAACCCTAACCCTAACCCTAACCTAACTCTAACCCTAACTCTAACTTGTTCCTAACAGGAACAAGTTTCCAAGGAAAGAACGTAAATGAAAAGCACTACTTTGTAAACTGAATCACATGTGTGTCACTCGCTCAATTAGGAATACAGGAATACCGAAAAGTGTTATATCGCACTTTACGGCCCAGAAACTAGTTACCATCGAAAGAACAGAAAAGCAAAGCAAAACTTTGTAAACTAAATCACATACATGTCGCCCGTTCAATTATTACAACAGGAAAACTGAAAAGTGATATATCGCACTGTACAGCACAGAAACAAGTTTCCAAGAAGAACAGAAACCCAAAGCACTACTTTGTAAACTAAATCACAAGTGTGTCGCTCACTCAATTAGGAATACAGGGAAACCGGAAAGTGTTATCTCACACTGTATGGCACAGAAACAAGTTTCCAAAGAAAGAACAGAAACGGAAAGCACAACTTTGTAAACTAAATGACACACGTGTCGCCTGTTTAATTATTATAAGAGGAAAACTGAAAAGTGATATAACACACTGTACAGCACAGGAACATGTTTTCATCAAAAGAACAGAAACGCAAAGCACAACTTTGTAAACTAATTCACATACGTGTCGCCTGTTCAATTATTATAAGAGGAAAACTGAAAAGTGATATAACACACTGTACAGCACAGGAACATGTTTCCATCGAAAGAACAGAAACGCAAAGCACAACTTTGTAAACTAATTCACATACGTGTCGCCTGTTCAATTATTGTAACAGGAAAACTGAAAAGTGATATATCACATTGTACAGCACAGGAACAAGTTTCAAATGAAAGAACAAAAAAGAAAATCACCTATTTGTAAACTAAATCAAATGTGTGTCGCTCGCTTCATTAGGAATACAGGAAAACTGAAAAGTAATATATCTCACTGTACAGCACAAGAACAAGTTTCCAACGAAAGAACAGAAAAGCAAAGCACTACTTTTAAACAGAATCACCTGTGTGTCGCTCGCTCAATTAGGAATACAGAAAAACTGAAAAGTGTTATCTCGCACTGTACGGCACAGAAACAAGTTTCCATTGAAAGAACAGAAACGCAAAGCACAACTTTGTAAACTAATTCACATATGTGTCGCCTGTTCAATTATTATAACAGGAAAACTGAAAAGTGATATAACCCTAACCCTAACCCTAACCCTAAGGCCCTAACTCTAACCCTAACCCCTAACCCTAACCCTAACCCTAACCCTAACCTGTAACCCTAACCCTAACCCTAACCCTAACCCTAACCCTAACGCTAACCCTAACCCTAACCCTAACCCTAACCCTAACTTGTTCCTAACAGAAACAAGTTTCCTAACAGGGACAAGTTTCCAATGAAAGAATGTAAATGAAAAGCACTACTTTGTAAACTGAATCACATGTGTGTCACTCGCTCAATTAGGAATACAGGAAAACCGAAAAGTGTTATCTTGCACTGTACGGCACAGAAACTAGTTTCCATCGAAAGAACAGAAAAGCAAAGCACAACCTTGTAAACTAATTCACATACGTGTCGCCTGTTCAATTATTATAAGAGGAAAACTGAAAAGTGATATAACACACTGTACAGCACAGGAACATGTTTCCATCGAAAGAACAGAAACGCAAAGCACAACTTTGTAAACTAATTCACATACGTGTCGCCTGTTCAATTATTATAACAGGAAAACTGAAAAGTGATATATCACATTGTACAGCACAGGAACAAGTTTCAAATGAAAGAACAAAAAAGAAAATCACTAATTTGTAAACTAAATCACATGTGTGTCGCTCGCTCCATTAGGAATACAGGAAAACTGAACAGTAATATATCTCACTGTACAGCACAAGAACAAGTTTCCAACGATAGAACAAAAAAGCAAAGCACTACTTTTAAACAGAATCACCTGTGTGTTGCTCGCTCAATTAGGAATACAGGAAAACTGAAAAGTGTTATCTCAAACTGTACGGCACAGAAACAAGTTTCCATTGAAAGAACAGAAAAGCAAAGCACAACTTTGTAAACTAATTCACATATGTGTCGCCTGTTCAATTATTATAACAGGAAAACTGAAAAGTGATATATCACATTGTACAGCACAGGAACAAGTTTCAAATGAAAGAACAAAAAAGAAAATCACCTATTTGTAAACTAAATCAAATGTGTGTCGCTCGCTTCATTAGGAATACAGGAAAACTGAAAAGTAATATATCTCACTGTACAGCACAAGAACAAGTTTCCAACGAAAGAACAGAAAAGCAAAGCACTACTTTTAAACAGAATCACCTGTGTGTCGCTCACTCAATTAGGAATACAGAAAAACTGAAAAGTGTTATCTCGCACTGTACGGCACAGAAACTAGTTTCCATCGAAAGAACAGAAAAGCAAAGCACAACCTTGTAAACTAATTCACATACGTGTCGCCTGTTCAATTATTATAAGAGGAAAACTGAAAAGTGATATAACACACTGTACAGCACAGGAATATGTTTTCATCGAAAGAACAGAAAAGCAAAGCACAACTTTGTAAACTAAATCGCATACGTGTCGCCCGTTCAATTATTACAACAGGAAAACTGAAAAGTGATATATCACACTGTACAGCACAGAAACAAGTTTCCAAGAAGAACAGAAACCCAAAGCACTACTTTGTAAACTAAATCACAAGTGTGTCGCTCACTCAATTAGGAATACAGGGAAACCGGAAAGTGTTATCTCACAATGTATGGCACAGAAACAAGTTTCCAAAGAAAGAACAGAAACGCAAAGCACAACTTTGTAAACTAATTCACATACGTGTCGCCTGTTCAATTATTATAAGAGGAAAACTGAAAAGTGATATAACACACTGTACAGCACAGGAACATGTTTCCATCGAAAGAACAGAAACGCAAAGCACAACTTTGTAAACTAATTCACATACGTGTCGCCTGTTCAATTATTATAACAGGAAAACTGAAAAGTGATATATCACATTGTACAGCACAGGAACAAGTTTCAAATGAAAGAACAAAAAAGAAAATCACTAATTTGTAAACTAAATCACATGTGTGTCGCTCGCTCCATTAGGAATACAGGAAAACTGAACAGTAATATATCTCACTGTACAGCACAAGAACAAGTTTCCAACGATAGAACAGAAAAGCAAAGCACTACTTTTAAACAGAATCACCTGTGTGTTGCTCGCTCAATTAGGAATACAGGAAAACTGAAAAGTGTTATCTCAAACTGTACGGCACAGAAACAAGTTTCCATTGAAAGAACAGAAACGCAAAGCACAAATTTGTAAACTAATTCACATATGTGTCGCCTGTTCAATTATTATAACAGGAAAACTGAAAAGTGATATAACCCTAACCCTAACCCTGACCCAAAGGCCCTAACCCTAACCCTAACCCTAACCCTAACCCCTAACCCTAACCCTAACCCTAACCCTAACCCTAACCCTAACGCTAACCCTATCCCTTACCCAGCCCTAACCCTAACCCTAACCCTAACCCTAACCCTAACCCTAACTCTAACCCTAACTCTAACTTGTTCCTAACAGGAACAAGTTTCCAAGGAAAGAACGTAAATGAAAAGCACTACTTTGTAAACTGAATCATATGTGTGTCACTCGCTCAATTAGGAATACAGGAATACCGAAAAGTGTTATATCGCACTTTACGGCACAGAAACTAGTTACCATCGAAAGAACAGAAAAGCAAAGCACAACTTTGTAAACTAAATCACATACATGTCGCCCGTTCAATTATTACAACAGGAAAACTGAAAAGTGATATATCACACTGTACAGCACAGAAACAAGTTTCCAAGAAGAACAGAAACCCAAAGCACTACTTTGTAAACTAAATCACAAGTGTGTCGCTCACTCAATTAGGAATACAGGGAAACCGGAAAGTGTTATCTCACACTGTATGGCACAGAAACAAGTTTCCAAAGAAAGAACAGAAACGCAAAGCACAACTTTGTAAACTAATTCACATACGTGTCGCCTGTTCAATTATTATAAGAGGAAAACTGAAAAGTGATATAACACACTGTACAGCACAGGAACATGTTTTCATCGAAAGAACAGAAAGGCAAAGCAGAACTTTGTAAACTAATTCACATACGTGTCGCCTGTTCAATTATTGTAACAGGAAAACTGAAAAGTGATATATCACATTGTACAGCACAGGAACAAGTTTCAAATGAAAGAACAAAAAAGAAAATCACCTATTTGTAAACTAAATCAAATGTGTGTCGCTCGCTTCATTAGGAATACAGGAAAACTGAAAAGTAATATATCTCACTGTACAGCACAAGAACAAGTTTCCAACGAAAGAACAGAAAAGCAAAGCACTACTTTTAAACAGAATTACCTGTGTGTCGCTCGCTCAATTAGGAATACAGAAAAACTGAAAAGTGTTATCTCCCACTGTACGGCACAGAAACAAGTTTCCATTGAAAGAACAGAAACGCAAAGCACAACTTTGTAAGCTAATTCACATATGTGTCGCCTGTTCAATTATTATAACAGGAAAACTGAAAAGTGATATAACCCTAACCCTAACCCTAACCCTAAGGCCCTAACCCTAACCCTAACCCCTAACCCTAACCCTAACCCTAACCCTAACCTGTAACCCTAACCCTAACCCTAACCCTAACCCTAACCCTAACACTAACCCTAACCCTAACCCTAACCCTAACCCTAACCCTAACTTGTTCCTAACAGAAACAAGTTTCCTAACAGGGACAAGTTTCCAACGAAAGAATGTAAATGAAAAGCACTACTTTGTAAACTGAATCACATGTGTGTCACTCGCTCAATTAGGAATACAGGAAAACCGAAAAGTGTTATCTCGCACTGTACGGCACAGAAACTAGTTTCCATCGAAAGAACAGAAAAGCAAAGCACAACCTTGTAAACTAATTCACATACGTGTCGCCTGTTCAATTATTATAAGAGGAAAACTGAAAAGTGATATAACACACTGTACAGCACAGGAATATATTTTCATCGAAAGAACAGAAAAGCAAAGCACAACTTTGTAAACTAAATCGCATACGTGTCGCCCGTTCAATTATTACAACAGGAAAACTGAAAAGTGATATATCACACTGTACAGCACAGAAACAAGTTTCCAAGAAGAACAGAAACCCAAAGCACTACTTTGTAAACTAAATCACAAGTGTGTCGCTCACTCAATTAGGAATACAGGGAAACCGGAAAGTGTTATCTCACAATGTATGGCACAGAAACAAGTTTCCAAAGAAAGAACAGAAACGCAAAGCACAACTTTGTAAACTAATTCACATACGTGTCGCCTGTTCAATTATTATAAGAGGAAAACTGAAAAGTGATATAACACACTGTACAGCACAGGAACATGTTTCCATCGAAAGAACAGAAACGCAAAGCACAACTTTGTAAACTAATTCACATACGTGTCGCCTGTTCAATTATTATAACAGGAAAACTGAAAAGTGATATATCACATTGTACAGCACAGGAACAAGTTTCAAATGAAAGAACAAAAAAGAAAATCACTAATTTGTAAACTAAATCACATGTGTGTCGCTCGCTCCATTAGGAATACAGGAAAACTGAACAGTAATATATCTCACTGTACAGCACAAGAACAAGTTTCCAATGATAGAACAGAAAAGCAAAGCACTACTTTTAAACAGAATCACCTGTGTGTTGCTCGCTCAATTAGGAATACAGGAAAACTGAAAAGTGTTATCTCAAACTGTACGGCACAGAAACAAGTTTCCATTGAAAGAACAGAAACGCAAAGCACAACTTTGTAAACTAATTCACATATGTGTCGCCTGTTCAATTATTATAACAGGAAAACTGAAAAGTGATATAACCCTAACCCTAACCCTGACCCAAAGGCCCTAACCCTAACCCTAACCCTAACCCTAACCCCTAACCCTAACCCTAACCCTAACCCTAACCCTAACGCTAACCCTATCCCTTACCCAGCCCTAACCCTAACCCTAACCCTAACCCTAACCCTAACCCTAACTCTAACCCTAACTCTAACTTGTTCCTAACAGAAACAAGTTTCCAAGGAAAGAACGTAAATGAAAAGCACTACTTTGTAAACTGAATCACATGTGTGTCACTCGCTCAATTAGGAATACAGGAATACCGAAAAGTGTTATATCGCACTTTACGGCACAGAAACTAGTTACCATCGAAAGAACAGAAAAGCAAAGCACAACTTTGTAAACTAAATCACATACATGTCGCCCGTTCAATTATTACAACAGGAAAACTGAAAAGTGATATATCACACTGTACAGCACAGAAACAAGTTTCCAAGAAGAACAGAAACCCAAAGCACTACTTTGTAAACTAAATCACAAGTGTGTCGCTCACTCAATTAGGAATACAGGGAAACCGGAAAGTGTTATCTCACACTGTATGGCACAGAAACAAGTTTCCAAAGAAAGAACAGAAACGGAAAGCACAACTTTGTAAACTAAATGACACACGTGTCGCCTGTTTAATTATTATAAGAGGAAAACTGAAAAGTGATATAACACACTGTACAGCACAGGAACATGTTTTCATCAAAAGAACAGAAACGCAAAGCACAACTTTGTAAACTAATTCACATACGTGTCGCCTGTTCAATTATTATAAGAGGAAAACTGAAAAGTGATATAACACACTGTACAGCACAGGAACATGTTTTCATCGAAAGAACAGAAAGGCAAAGCAGAACTTTGTAAACTAATTCACATACGTGTCGCCTGTTCAATTATTGTAACAGGAAAACTGAAAAGTGATATATCACATTGTACAGCACAGGAACAAGTTTCAAATGAAAGAACAAAAAAGAAAATCACCTATTTGTAAACTAAATCAAATGTGTGTCGCTCGCTTCATTAGGAATACAGGAAAACTGAAAAGTAATATATCTCACTGTACAGCACAAGAACAAGTTTCCAACGAAAGAACAGAAAAGCAAAGCACTACTTTTAAACAGAATCACCTGTGTGTCGCTCGCTCAATTAGGAATACAGAAAAACTGAAAAGTGTTATCTCGCACTGTACGGCACAGAAACAAGTTTCCATTGAAAGAACAGAAACGCAAAGCACAACTTTGTAAACTAATTCACATACGTGTCGCCTGTTCAATTATTATAACAGGAAAACTGAAAAGTGATATAACCCTAACCCTAACCCTAACCCTAACGCTAACCCTAACCCTAACCCTAACCCTAACCCTAACCCTAACCCTAACTTGTTCCTAACAGGAACAAGTTTCCTAACAGGGACAAGTTTCCAATGAAAGAATGTAAATGAAAACACTACTTTGTAAACTGAATTACATGTGTGTCACTCGCTCAATTAGGAATACAGGAAAACCGAAAAGTGTTATCTCGCACTGTACGGCACAGAAACTAGTCTCCATCGAAAGAACAGAAAAGCAAAGCACAACTTTGTAAACTAATTCACATACGTGTCGCCTGTTCAATTATTATAAGAGGAAAACTGAAAAGTGATATAACACACTGTACAGCACAGGAATATGTTTTCATCAAAAGAACAGAAAAGAAGCACAACTTTGTAAACTAAATCACATACGTGTCGCCCGTTCAATTATTACAACAGGAAAACTGAAAAGTGATATATAACACTGTACAGCACAGAAACAAGTTTCCAAGAAGAACAGAAACCCAAAGCACTACTTTGTAAACTAAATCACAAGTGTGTCGCTCACTCAATTAGGAATACAGGGAAACCGGAAAGTGTTATCTCACACTGTATGGCACAGAAACAAGTTTCCAAAGAAAGAACAGAAACGGAAAGCACAACTTTGTAAACTAAATGACACACGTGTCGCCTGTTTAATTATTATAAGAGGAAAACTGAAAAGTGATATAACACACTGTACAGCACAGGAACATGTTTTCATCAAAAGAACAGAAACGCAAAGCACAACTTTGTAAACTAATTCACATACGTGTCGCCTGTTCAATTATTATAAGAGGAAAACTGAAAAGTGATATAACACACTGTACAGCACAGGAACATGTTTCCATCGAAAGAACAGAAACGCAAAGCACAACTTTGTAAACTAATTCACATACGTGTCGCCTGTTCAATTATTGTAACAGGAAAACTGAAAAGTGATATATCACATTGTACAGCACAGGAACAAGTTTCAAATGAAAGCACAAAAAAGAAAATCACCTATTTGTAAACTAAATCAAATGTGTGTCGCTCGCTTCATTAGGAATACAGGAAAACTGAAAAGTAATATATCTCACTGTACAGCACAAGAACAAGTTTCCAACGAAAGAACAGAAAAGCAAAGCACTACTTTTAAACAGAATCACCTGTGTGTCGCTCGCTCAATTAGGAATACAGAAAAACTGAAAAGTGTTATCTCGCACTGTACGGCACAGAAACAAGTTTCCATTGAAAGAACAGAAACGCAAAGCACAACTTTGTAAACTAATTCACATATGTGTCGCCTGTTCAATTATTATAACAGGAAAACTGAAAAGTGATATAACCCTAACCCTAACCCTAACCCTAAGGCCCTAACCCTAACCCTAACCCCTAACCCTAACCCTAACCCTAACCCTAACCTGTAACCCTAACCCTAACCCTAACCCTAACCCTAACCCTAACGCTAACCCTAACCCTAACCCTAACCCTAACCCTAACTTGTTCCTAACAGAAACAAGTTTCCTAACAGGGACAAGTTTCCAACGAAAGAATGTAAATGAAAAGCACTACTTTGTAAACTGAATCACATGTGTGTCACTCGCTCAATTAGGAATACAGGAAAACCGAAAAGTGTTATCTCGCACTGTACGGCACAGAAACTAGTTTCCATCGAAAGAACAGAAAAGCAAAGCACAACCTTGTAAACTAATTCACATACGTGTCGCCTGTTCAATTATTATAAGAGGAAAACTGAAAAGTGATATAACACACTGTACAGCACAGGAATATGTTTTCATCGAAAGAACAGAAAAGCAAAGCACAACTTTGTAAACTAAATCGCATACGTGTCGCCCGTTCAATTATTACAACAGGAAAACTGAAAAGTGATATATCACACTGTACAGCACAGAAACAAGTTTCCAAGAAGAACAGAAACCCAAAGCACTACTTTGTAAACTAAATCACAAGTGTGTCGCTCACTCAATTAGGAATACAGGGAAACCGGAAAGTGTTATCTCACAATGTATGGCACAGAAACAAGTTTCCAAAGAAAGAACAGAAACGCAAGGCACAACTTTGTAAACTAATTCACATACGTGTCGCCTGTTCAATTATTATAAGAGGAAAACTGAAAAGTGATATAACACACTGTACAGCACAGGAACATGTTTCCATCGAAAGAACAGAAACGCAAAGCACAACTTTGTAAACTAATTCACATACGTGTCGCCTGTTCAATTATTATAACAAGAAAACTGAAAAGTGATATATCACATTGTACAGCACAGGAACAAGTTTCAAATGAAAGAACAAAAAAGAAAATCACTAATTTGTAAACTAAATCACATGTGTGTCGCTCGCTCCATTAGGAATACAGGAAAACTGAACAGTAATATATCTCACTGTACAGCACAAGAACAAGTTTCCAACGAAAGAACAGAAAAGCAAAGCACTACTTTTAAACAGAATCACCTGTGTGTTGCTCGCTCAATTAGGAATACAGGAAAACTGAAA
This sequence comes from Meriones unguiculatus, assembly GCF_030254825.1. Taxonomy (NCBI): domain Eukaryota; kingdom Metazoa; phylum Chordata; class Mammalia; order Rodentia; family Muridae; genus Meriones; species Meriones unguiculatus. The sequence continues at coordinate 2,882,423 of NC_083366.1, forward strand.
AGTGTTATCTCAAACTGTACGGCACAGAAACAAGTTTCCATTGAAAGAACAGAAACGCAAAGCACAACTTTGTAAACTAATTCACATATGTGTCGCCTGTTCAATTATTATAACAGGAAAACTGAAAAGTGATAAAACCCTAACCCTAACCCTAACCCAAAGGCCCTAACCCTAACCCTAACCCTAACCCTAACCCTAACCCCTAACCCTAACCCTAACCCTAACCCTAACCCTAACGCTAACCCTATCCCTTACCCAGCCCTAACCCTAACCCTAACCCTAACCCTAACCCTAACCCTAACTCTAACCCTAACTCTAACTTGTTCCTAACAGGAACAAGTTTCCAAGGAAAGAACGTAAATGAAAAGCACTACTTTGTAAACTGAATCATATGTGTGTCACTCGCTCAATTAGGAATACAGGAATACCGAAAAGTGTTATATCGCACTTTATGGCACAGAAACTAGTTACCATCGAAAGAACAGAAAAGCAAAGCACAACTTTGTAAACTAAATCACATACATGTCGCCCGTTCAATTATTACAACAGGAAAACTGAAAAGTGATATATCACACTGTACAGCACAGAAACAAGTTTCCAAGAAGAACAGAAACCCAAAGCACTACTTTGTAAACTAAATCACAAGTGTGTTGCTCACTCAATTAGGAATACAGGGAAACCGGAAAGTGTTATCTCACACTGTATGTCACAGAAACAAGTTTCCAAAGAAAGAACAGAAACGGAAAGCACAACTTTGTAAACTAAATGACACACGTGTCGCCTGTTTAATTATTATAAGAGGAAAACTGAAAAGTGATATAACACACTGTACAGCACAGGAACATGTTTTCATCGAAAGAACAGAAAGGCAAAGCAGAACTTTGTAAACTAATTCACATACGTGTCGCCTGTTCAATTATTGTAACAGGAAAACTGAAAAGTGATATATCACATTGTACAGCACAGGAACAAGTTTCAAATGAAAGAACAAAAAAGAAAATCACCTATTTGTAAACTAAATCAAATGTGTGTCGCTCGCTTCATTAGGAATACAGGAAAACTGAAAAGTAATATATCTCACTGTACAGCACAAGAACAAGTTTCCAACGAAAGAACAGAAAAGCAGAGCACTACTTTTAAACAGAATCACCTGTGTGTCGCTCGCTCAATTAGGAATACAGAAAAACTGAAAAGTGTTATCTCGCACTGTACGGCACAGAAACAAGTTTCCATTGAAAGAACAGAAACGCAAAGCACAACTTTGTAAACTAATTCACATACGTGTCGCCTGTTCAATTATTATAACAGGAAAACTGAAAAGTGATATAACCCTAACCCTAACCCTAACCCTAACGCTAACCCTAACCCTAACCCTAACCCTAACCCTAACCCTAACCCTAACTTGTTCCTAACAGGAACAAGTTTCCTAACAGGGACAAGTTTCCAATGAAAGAATGTAAATGAAAACACTACTTTGTAAACTGAATTACATGTGTGTCACTCGCTCAATTAGGAATACAGGAAAACCGAAAAGTGTTATCTCGCACTGTACGGCACAGAAACTAGTCTCCATCGAAAGAACAGAAAAGCAAAGCACAACTTTGTAAACTAATTCACATACGTGTCGCCTGTTCAATTATTATAAGAGGAAAACTGAAAAGTGATATAACACACTGTACAGCACAGGAATATGTTTTCATCAAAAGAACAGAAAAGAAGCACAACTTTGTAAACTAAATCACATACGTGTCGCCCGTTCAATTATTACAACAGGAAAACTGAAAAGTGATATATAACACTGTACAGCACAGAAACAAGTTTCCAAGAAGAACAGAAACCCAAAGCACTACTTTGTAAACTAAATCACAAGTGTGTCGCTCACTCAATTAGGAATACAGGGAAACCGGAAAGTGTTATCTCACACTGTATGGCACAGAAACAAGTTTCCAAAGAAAGAACAGAAACGGAAAGCACAACTTTGTAAACTAAATGACACACGTGTCGCCTGTTTAATTATTATAAGAGGAAAACTGAAAAGTGATATAACACACTGTACAGCACAGGAACATGTTTTCATCAAAAGAACAGAAACGCAAAGCACAACTTTGTAAACTAATTCACATACGTGTCGCCTGTTCAATTATTATAAGAGGAAAACTGAAAAGTGATATAACACACTGTACAGCACAGGAACATGTTTCCATCGAAAGAACAGAAACGCAAAGCACAACTTTGTAAACTAATTCACATACGTGTCGCCTGTTCAATTATTGTAACAGGAAAACTGAAAAGTGATATATCACATTGTACAGCACAGGAACAAGTTTCAAATGAAAGCACAAAAAAGAAAATCACCTATTTGTAAACTAAATCAAATGTGTGTCGCTCGCTTCATTAGGAATACAGGAAAACTGAAAAGTAATATATCTCACTGTACAGCACAAGAACAAGTTTCCAACGAAAGAACAGAAAAGCAAAGCACTACTTTTAAACAGAATCACCTGTGTGTCGCTCGCTCAATTAGGAATACAGAAAAACTGAAAAGTGTTATCTCGCACTGTACGGCACAGAAACAAGTTTCCATTGAAAGAACAGAAACGCAAAGCACAACTTTGTAAACTAATTCACATATGTGTCGCCTGTTCAATTATTATAACAGGAAAACTGAAAAGTGATATAACCCTAACCCTAACCCTAACCCTAAGGCCCTAACCCTAACCCTAACCCCTAACCCTAACCCTAACCCTAACCCTAACCTGTAACCCTAACCCTAACCCTAACCCTAACCCTAACGCTAACCCTAACCCTAACCCTAACCCTAACCCTAACTTGTTCCTAACAGAAACAAGTTTCCTAACAGGGACAAGTTTCCAACGAAAGAATGTAAATGAAAAGCACTACTTTGTAAACTGAATCACATGTGTGTCACTCGCTCAATTAGGAATACAGGAAAACCGAAAAGTGTTATCTCGCACTGTACGGCACAGAAACTAGTTTCCATCGAAAGAACAGAAAAGCAAAGCACAACCTTGTAAACTAATTCACATACGTGTCGCCTGTTCAATTATTATAAGAGGAAAACTGAAAAGTGATATAACACACTGTACAGCACAGGAATATGTTTTCATCGAAAGAACAGAAAAGCAAAGCACAACTTTGTAAACTAAATCGCATACGTGTCGCCCGTTCAATTATTACAACAGGAAAACTGAAAAGTGATATATCACACTGTACAGCACAGAAACAAGTTTCCAAGAAGAACAGAAACCCAAAGCACTACTTTGTAAACTAAATCACAAGTGTGTCGCTCACTCAATTAGGAATACAGGGAAACCGGAAAGTGTTTTCTCACAATGTATGGCACAGAAACAAGTTTCCAAAGAAAGAACAGAAACGCAAGGCACAACTTTGTAAACTAATTCACATACGTGTCGCCTGTTCAATTATTATAAGAGGAAAACTGAAAAGTGATATAACACACTGTACAGCACAGGAACATGTTTCCATCGAAAGAACAGAAACGCAAAGCACAACTTTGTAAACTAATTCACATACGTGTCGCCTGTTCAATTATTATAACAAGAAAACTGAAAAGTGATATATCACATTGTACAGCACAGGAACAAGTTTCAAATGAAAGAACAAAAAAGAAAATCACTAATTTGTAAACTAAATCACATGTGTGTCGCTCGCCTCATTAGGAATACAGGAAAACTGAACAGTAATATATCTCACTGTACAGCACAAGAACAAGTTTCCAACGAAAGAACAGAAAAGCAAAGCACTACTTTTAAACAGAATCACCTGTGTGTTGCTCGCTCAATTAGGAATACAGGAAAACTGAAAAGTGTTATCTCAAACTGTACGGCACAGAAACAAGTTTCCATTGAAAGAACAGAAACGCAAAGCACAACTTTGTAAACTAATTCACATATGTGTCGCCTGTTCAATTATTATAACAGGAAAACTGAAAAGTGATATAACCCTAACCCTAACCCTAACCCAAAGGCCCTAACCCTAACCCTAACCCTAACCCTAACCCTAACCCCTAACCCTAACCCTAACCCTAACCCTAACCCTAACACTAACCCTATCCCTTACCCAGCCCTAACCCTAACCCTAACCCTAACCCTAACCCTAACCCTAACCCTAACTCTAACTTGTTCCTAACAGGAACAAGTTTCCAAGGAAAGAACGTAAATGAAAAGCACTACTTTGTAAACTGAATGACATGTGTGTCACTAGCTCAATTAGGAATACAGGAATACCGAAAAGTGTTATATCGCACTTTACGGCACAGAAACTAGTTACCATCGAAAGAACAGAAAAGCAAAGCACAACTTTGTAAACTAAATCACATACATGTCGCCCGTTCAATTATTACAACAGGAAAACTGAAAAGTGATATATCACACTGTACAGCACAGAAACAAGTTTCCAAGAAGAACAGAAACCCAAAGCACTACTTTGTAAACTAAATCACAAGTGTGTCGCTCACTCAATTAGGAATACAGGGAAACCGGAAAGTGTTATCTCACACTGTATGGCACAGAAACAAGTTTCCAAAGAAAGAACAGAAACGGAAAGCACAACTTTGTAAACTAAATGACACACGTGTCGCCTGTTTAATTATTATAAGAGGAAAACTGAAAAGTGATATAACACACTGTACAGCACAGGAACATGTTTTCATCAAAAGAACAGAAACGCAAAGCACAACTTTGTAAACTAATTCACATACGTGTCGCCTGTTCAATTATTATAAGAGGAAAACTGAAAAGTGATATAACACACTGTACAGCACAGGAACATGTTTTCATCGAAAGAACAGAAAGGCAAAGCAGAACTTTGTAAACTAATTCACATACGTGTCGCCTGTTCAATTATTGTAACAGGAAAACTGAAAAGTGATATATCACATTGTACAGCACAGGAACAAGTTTCAAATGAAAGAACAAAAAAGAAAATCACCTATTTGTAAACTAAATCAAATGTGTGTCGCTCGCTTCATTAGGAATACAGGAAAACTGAAAAGTAATATATCTCACTGTACAGCACAAGAACAAGTTTCCAACGAAAGAACAGAAAAGCAAAGCACTACTTTTAAACAGAATCACCTGTGTGTCGCTCGCTCAATTAGGAATACAGAAAAACTGAAAAGTGTTATCTCGCACTGTACGGCACAGAAACAAGTTTCCATTGAAAGAACAGAAACGCAAAGCACAACTTTGTAAACTAATTCACATACGTGTCGCCTGTTCAATTATTATAACAGGAAAACTGAAAAGTGATATAACCCTAACCCTAACCCTAACCCTAACGCTAACCCTAACCCTAACCCTAACCCTAACCCTAACCCTAACTTGTTCCTAACAGGAACAAGTTTCCTAACAGGGACAAGTTTCCAATGAAAGAATGTAAATGAAAACACTACTTTGTAAACTGAATTACATGTGTGTCACTCGCTCAATTAGGAATACAGGAAAACCGAAAAGTGTTATCTCGCACTGTACGGCACAGAAACTAGTTTCCATCGAAAGAACAGAAAAGCAAAGCACAACTTTGTAAACTAATTCACATACGTGTCGCCTGTTCAATTATTATAAGAGGAAAACTGAAAAGTGATATAACACACTGTACAGCACAGGAATATGTTTTCATCAAAAGAACAGAAAAGAAGCACAACTTTGTAAACTAAATCACATACGTGTCGCCCGTTCAATTATTACAACAGGAAAACTGAAAAGTGATATATAACACTGTACAGCACAGAAACAAGTTTCCAAGAAGAACAGAAACCCAAAGCACTACTTTGTAAACTAAATCACAAGTGTGTCGCTCACTCAATTAGGAATACAGGGAAACCGGAAAGTGTTATCTCACACTGTATGGCACAGAAACAAGTTTCCAAAGAAAGAACAGAAACGGAAAGCACAACTTTGTAAACTAAATGACACACGTGTCGCCTGTTTAATTATTATAAGAGGAAAACTGAAAAGTGATATAACACACTGTACAGCACAGGAACATGTTTTCATCAAAAGAACAGAAACGCAAAGCACAACTTTGTAAACTAATTCACATACGTGTCGCCTGTTCAATTATTATAAGAGGAAAACTGAAAAGTGATATAACACACTGTACAGCACAGGAACATGTTTCCATCGAAAGAACAGAAACGCAAAGCACAACTTTGTAAACTAATTCACATACGTGTCGCCTGTTCAATTATTGTAACAGGAAAACTGAAAAGTGATATATCACATTGTACAGCACAGGAACAAGTTTCAAATGAAAGCACAAAAAAGAAAATCACCTATTTGTAAACTAAATCAAATGTGTGTCGCTCGCTTCATTAGGAATACAGGAAAACTGAAAAGTAATATATCTCACTGTACAGCACAAGAACAAGTTTCCAACGAAAGAACAGAAAAGCAAAGCACTACTTTTAAACAGAATCACCTGTGTGTCGCTCGCTCAATTAGGAATACAGAAAAACTGAAAAGTGTTATCTCGCACTGTACGGCACAGAAAAAAGTTTCCATTGAAAGAACAGAAACGCAAAGCACAACTTTGTAAACTAATTCACATATGTGTCGCCTGTTCAATTATTATAACAGGAAAACTGAAAAGTGATATAACCCTAACCCTAACCCTAACCCTAAGGCCCTAACCCTAACCCTAACCCCTAACCCTAACCCTAACCCTAACCCTAACCTGTAACCCTAACCCTAACCCTAACCCTAACCCTAACCCTAACGCTAACCCTAACCCTAACCCTAACCCTAACCCTAACTTGTTCCTAACAGAAACAAGTTTCCTAACAGGGACAAGTTTCCAACGAAAGAATGTAAATGAAAAGCACTACTTTGTAAACTGAATCACATGTGTGTCACTCGCTCAATTAGGAATACAGGAAAACCGAAAAGTGTTATCTCGCACTGTACGGCACAGAAACTAGTTTCCATCGAAAGAACAGAAAAGCAAAGCACAACCTTGTAAACTAATTCACATACGTGTCGCCTGTTCAATTATTATAAGAGGAAAACTGAAAAGTGATATAACACACTGTACAGCACAGGAATATGTTTTCATCGAAAGAACAGAAAAGCAAAGCACAACTTTGTAAACTAAATCGCATACGTGTCGCCCGTTCAATTATTACAACAGGAAAACTGAAAAGTGATATATCACACTGTACAGCACAGAAACAAGTTTCCAAGAAGAACAGAAACCCAAAGCACTACTTTGTAAACTAAATCACAAGTGTGTCGCTCACTCAATTAGGAATACAGGGAAACCGGAAAGTGTTATCTCACAATGTATGGCACAGAAACAAGTTTCCAAAGAAAGAACAGAAACGCAAGGCACAACTTTGTAAACTAATTCACATACGTGTCGCCTGTTCAATTATTATAAGAGGAAAACTGAAAAGTGATATAACACACTGTACAGCACAGGAACATGTTTCCATCGAAAGAACAGAAACGCAAAGCACAACTTTGTAAACTAATTCACATACGTGTCGCCTGTTCAATTATTATAACAAGAAAACTGAAAAGTGATATATCACATTGTACAGCACAGGAACAAGTTTCAAATGAAAGAACAAAAAAGAAAATCACTAATTTGTAAACTAAATCACATGTGTGTCGCTCGCTCCATTAGGAATACAGGAAAACTGAACAGTAATATATCTCACTGTACAGCACAAGAACAAGTTTCCAACGAAAGAACAGAAAAGCAAAGCACTACTTTTAAACAGAATCACCTGTGTGTTGCTCGCTCAATTAGGAATACAGGAAAACTGAAAAGTGTTATCTCAAACTGTACGGCCCAGAAACAAGTTTCCATTGAAAGAACAGAAACGCAAAGCACAACTTTGTAAACTAATTCACATATGTGTCGCCTGTTCAATTATTATAACAGGAAAACTGAAAAGTGATATAACCCTAACCCTAACCCTAATGCTAACCCTAACCCTAACCCTAACCCTAACCCTAACCCTAACCCTAACCCTAACCCTAACTTGTTCCTAACAGGAACAAGTTTCCTAACAAGGACAAGTTTCCAACGAAAGAATGTAAATGAAAAGCACTACTTTGTAAACTGAATCACATGTGTGTCACTCGCTCAATTAGGAATACAGGAAAACCGAAAAGTGTTATCTCGCACTGTACGGCACAGAAACTAGTTTCCATCGAAAGAACAGAAAAGCAAAGCACAACCTTGTAAACTAATTCACATACGTGTCGCCTGTTCAATTATTATAAAAGGAAAACTGAAAAGTGATATAACACACTGTACAGCACAGGAATATGTTTTCATCGAAAGAACAGAAAAGCAAAGCACAACTTTGTAAACTAAATCGCATACGTGTCGCCCGTTCAATTATTACAACAGGAAAACTGAAAAGTGATATATCACACTGTACAACACAGAAACAAGTTTCCAAGAAGAACAGAAACCCAAAGCACTACTTTGTAAACTAAATCACAAGTGTGTCGCTCACTCAATTAGGAATACAGGGAAACCGGAAAGTGTTATCTCACAATGTATGGCACAGAAACAAGTTTCCAAAGAAAGAACAGAAACGCAAAGCACAACTTTGTAAACTAATTCACATACGTGTCGCCTGTTCAATTATTATAAGAGGAAAACTGAAAAGTGATATAACACACTGTACAGCACAGGAACATGTTTCCATCGAAAGAACAGAAACGCAAAGAACAACTTTGTAAACTAATTCACATACGTGTCGCCTGTTCAATTATTATAACAGGAAAACTGAAAAGTGATATATCACATTGTACAGCACAGGAACAAGTTTCAAATGAAAGAACAAAAAAGAAAATCACTAATTTGTAAACTAAATCACATGTGTGTCGCTCGCTCCATTAGGAATACAGGAAAACTGAACAGTAATATATCTCACTGTACAGCACAAGAACAAGTTTCCAACGATAGAACAGAAAAGCAAAGCACTACTTTTAAACAGAATCACCTGTGTGTTGCTCGCTCAATTAGGAATACAGGAAAACTGAAAAGTGTTATCTCAAACTGTACGGCACAGAAACAAGTTTCCATTGAAAGAACAGAAACGCAAAGCACAACTTTGTAAACTAATTCACATATGTGTCGCCTGTTCAATTATTATAACAGGAAAACTGAAAAGTGATATAACCCTAACCCTAACCCTAACCCAAAGGCCCTAACCCTAACCCTAACCCTAACCCTAACCCTAACCCTAACCCCTAACCCTAACCCTAACCCTAACCCTAACCCTAACCCTAACGCTAACCCTATCCCTTACCTAGCCCTAACCCTAACCCTAACCCTAACCCTAACTCTAACCCTAACTCTAACTTGTTCCTAACAGGAACAAGTTTCCAAGGAAAGAACGTAAATGAAAAGCACTACTTTGTAAACTGAATCACATGTGTGTCACTCGCTCAATTAGGAATACAGGAATACCGAAAAGTGTTATATCGCACTTTACGGCACAGAAACTAGTTACCGTCGAAAGAACAGAAAAGCAAAGCACAACTTTGTAAACTAAATCACATACATGTCGCCCGTTCAATTATTACAACAGGAAAACTGAAAAGTGATATATCACACTGTACAGCACAGAAACAAGTTTCCAAGAAGAACAGAAACCCAAAGCACTACTTTGTAAACTAAATCACAAGTGTGTCGCTCACTCAATTAGGAATACAGGGAAACCGGAAAGTGTTATCTCACACTGTATGGCACAGAAACAAGTTTCCAAAGAAAGAACAGAAACGGAAAGCACAACTTTGTAAACTAAATGACACACGTGTCGCCTGTTTAATTATTATAAGAGGAAAACTGAAAAGTGATATAACACACTGTACAGCACAGGAACATGTTTTCATCAAAAGAACAGAAAGCAAAGCACAACTTTGTAAACTAATTCACATACGTGTCGCCTGTTCAATTATTATAAGAGGAAAACTGAAAAGTGATATAACACACTGTACAGCACAGGAACATGTTTCCATCGAAAGAACAGAAACGCAAAGCACAACTTTGTAAACTAATTCACATACGTGTCGCCTGTTCAATTATTGTAACAGGAAAACTGAAAAGTGATATATCACATTGTACAGCACAGGAACAAGTTTCAAATGAAAGAACAATAAAGAAAATCACCTATTTGTAAACTAAATCAAATGTGTGTCGCTCGCTTCATTAGGAATACAGGAAAACTGAAAAGTAATATATCTCACTGTACAGCACAAGAACAAGTTTCCAACGAAAGAACAGAAAAGCAAAGCACTACTTTTAAACAGAATCACCTGTGTGTCGCTCGCTCAATTAGGAATACAGAAAAACTGAAAAGTGTTATCTCGCACTGTACGGCACAGAAACAAGTTTCCATTGAAAGAACAGAAACGCAAAGCACAACTTTGTAAACTAATTCACATATGTGTCGCCTGTTCAATTATTATAACAGGAAAACTGAAAAGTGATATAACCCTAACCCTAACCCTAACCCTAAGGCCCTAACCCTAACCCTAACCTCTAACCCTAACCCTAACCCTAACCCTAACCTCTAACCCTAACCCTAACCCTAACCCTAACCCTAACCCTAACCCTAACGCTAACCCTAACCCTAACCCTAACCCTAACCCTAACTTGTTCCTAACAGAAACAAGTTTCCTAACAGGGACAAGTTTCCAACGAAAGAATGTAAATGAAAAGCACTACTTTGTAAACTGAATCACATGTGTGTCACTCGCTCAATTAGGAATACAGGAAAACCGAAAAGTGTTATCTCGCACTGTACGGCACAGAAACTAGTTTCCATCGAAAGAACAGAAAAGCAAAGCACAACCTTGTAAACTAATTCACATACGTGTCGCCTGTTCAATTAGTATAAGAGGAAAACTGAAAAGTGATATATCACACTGTACAGCACAGAAACAAGTTTCCAAGAAGAACAGAAACCCAAAGCACTACTTTGTAAACTAAATCACAAGTGTGTCGCTCACTCAATTAGGAATACAGGGAAACCGGAAAGTGTTATCTCACAATGTATGGCACAGAAACAAGTTTCCATCGAAAGAACAGAAAAGCAAAGCACAACCTTGTAAACTAATTCACATACGTGTCGCCTGTTCAATTATTATAAGAGGAAAACTGAAAAGTGATATAACACACTGTACCGCACAGGAATATGTTTTCATCGAAAGAACAGAAAAGCAAAGCACAACTTTGTAAACTAAATCGCATACGTGTCGCCCGTTCAATTATTACAACAGGAAAACTGAAAAGTGATATATCACACTGTACAGCACAGAAACAAGTTTCCAAGAAGAACAGAAACCCAAAGCACTACTTTGTAAACTAAATCACAAGTGTGTCGCTCACTCAATTAGGAATACAGGGAAACCGGAAAGTGTTATCTCACAATGTATGGCACAGAAACAAGTTTCCAAAGAAAGAACAGAAACGCAAAGCACAACTTTGTAAACTAATTCACATACGTGTCGCCTGTTCAATTATTATAAGAGGAAAACTGAAAAGTGATATAACACACTGTACAGCACAGGAACATGTTTCCATCGAAAGAACAGAAACGCAAAGCACAACTTTGTAAACTAATTCACATACGTGTCGCCTGTTCAATTATTATAACAGGAAAACTGAAAAGTGATATATCACATTGTACAGCACAGGAACAAGTTTCAAATGAAAGAACAAAAAAGAAAATCACTAATTTGTAAACTAAATCACATGTGTGTCGCTCGCTCCATTAGGAATACAGGAAAACTGAACAGTAATATATCTCACTGTACAGCACAAGAACAAGTTTCCAACGATAGAACAGAAAAGCAAAGCACTACTTTTAAACAGAATCACCTGTGTGTTGCTCGCTCAATTAGGAATACAGGAAAACTGAAAAGTGTTATCTCGCACTGTACGGCACAGAAACAAGTTTCCATTGAAAGAACAGAAACGCAAAGCACAACTTTGTAAACTAATTCACATATGTGTCGCCTGTTCAATTATTATAACAGGAAAACTGAAAAGTGATATAACCCTAACCCTAACCCTAACCCAAAGGCCCTAACCCTAACCCTAACCCTAACCCTAACCCTAACCCCTAACCCTAAACCTAACCCTAACCCTAACCCTAACCCTAACGCTAACCCTATCCCTTACCTAGCCCTAACCCTAACCCTAACCCTAACCCTAACCCTAACCCTAACCCTAACTCTAACCCTAACTCTAACTTGTTCCTAACAGGAACAAGTTTCCAAGGAAAGAACGTAAATGAAAAGCACTACTTTGTAAACTGAATCACATGTGTGTCACTCGCTCAATTAGGAATACAGGAATACCGAAAAGTGTTATATCGCACTTTACGGCACAGAAACTAGTTACCGTCGAAAGAACAGAAAAGCAAAGCACAACTTTGTAAACTAAATCACATACATGTCGCCCGTTCAATTATTACAACAGGAAAACTGAAAAGTGATATATCACACTGTACAGCACAGAAACAAGTTTCCAAGAAGAACAGAAACCCAAAGCACTACTTTGTAAACTAAATCACAAGTGTGTCGCTCACTCAATTAGGAATACAGCGAAACCGGTAAGTGTTATCTCACACTGTATGGCACAGAAACAAGTTTCCAAAGAAAGAACAGAAACGGAAAGCACAACTTTGTAAACTAAATGACACACGTGTCGCCTGTTTAATTATTATAAGAGGAAAACTGAAAAGTGATATAACACACTGTACAGCACAGGAACATGTTTTCATCGAAAGAACAGAAACGCAAAGCACAACTTTGTAAACAAATTCACATACGTGTCGCCTGTTCAATTATTATAAGAGGAAAACTGAAAAGTGATATAACACACTGTACAGCACAGGAACATGTTTCCATCGAAAGAACAGAAAGGCAAAGCAGAACTTTGTAAACTAATTCACATACGTGTCGCCTGTTCAATTATTGTAACAGGAAAACTGAAAAGTGATATATCACATTGTACAGCACAGGAACAAGTTTCAAATGAAAGAACAAAAAAGAAAATCTCCTATTTGTAAACTAAATCAAATGTGTGTCGCTCGCTTCATTAGGAATACAGGAAAACTGAAAAGTAATATATCTCACTGTACAGCACAAGAACAAGTTTCCAACGAAAGAACAGAAAAGCAAAGCACTACTTTTAAACAGAATCACCTGTGTGTCGCTCGCTTAATTAGGAATACAGAAAAACTGAAAAGTGTTATCTCGCACTGTACGGCACAGAAACAAGTTTCCATTGAAAGAACAGAAACGCAAAGCACAACTTTGTAAACTAATTCACATATGTGTTCCCTGTTCAATTATTATAACAGGAAAACTGAAAAGTGATATAACCCTAACCCTAACCCTAACCCTAAGGCCCTAACCCTAACCCTAACCTCTAACCCTAACCCTAACCCTAACCCTAACCTCTAACCCTAACCCTAACCCTAACCCTAACCCTAACCCTAACGCTAACCCTAACCCTAACCCTAACCCTAACCCTAACTTGTTCCTAACAGAAACAAGTTTCCTAACAGGGACAAGTTTCCAACGAAAGAATGTAAATGAAAAGCACTACTTTGTAAACTGAATCACATGTGTGTCACTCGCTCAATTAGGAATACAGGAAAACCGAAAAGTGTTATCTCGCACTGTACGGCACAGAAACTAGTTTCCATCGAAAGAACAGAAAAGCAAAGCACAACCTTGTAAACTAATTCACATACGTGTCGCCTGTTCAATTATTATAAGAGGAAAACTGAAAAGTGATATATCACACTGTACAGCACAGAAACAAGTTTCCAAGAAGAACAGAAACCCAAAGCACTACTTTGTAAACTAAATCACAAGTGTGTCGCTCACTCAATTAGGAATACAGGGAAACCGGAAAGTGTTATCTCACAATGTATGGCACAGAAACAAGTTTCCATCGAAAGAACAGAAAAGCAAAGCACAACCTTGTAAACTAATTCACATACGTGTCGCCTGTTCAATTATTATAAGAGGAAAACTGAAAAGTGATATAACACACTGTACCGCACAGGAATATGTTTTCATCGAAAGAACAGAAAAGCAAAGCACAACTTTGTAAACTAAATCGCATACGTGTCGCCCGTTCAATTATTACAACAGGAAAACTGAAAAGTGATATATCACACTGTACAGCACAGAAACAAGTTTCCAAGAAGAACAGAAACCCAAAGCACTACTTTGTAAACTAAATCACAAGTGTGTCGCTCACTCAATTAGGAATACAGGGAAACCGGAAAGTGTTATCTCACAATGTATGGCACAGAAACAAGTTTCCAAAGAAAGAACAGAAACGCAAAGCACAACTTTGTAAACTAATTCACATACGTGTCGCCTGTTCAATTATTATAAGAGGAAAACTGAAAAGTGATATAACACACTGTACAGCACAGGAACATGTTTCCATCGAAAGAACAGAAACGCAAAGCACAACTTTGTAAACTAATTCACATACGTGTCGCCTGTTCAATTATTATAACAGGAAAACTGAAAAGTGATATAACCCTAACCCTAACCCTAACCCTAATCCTAACCCTAACCCTAACTTGTTCCTAACAGGAACAAGTTTCCTAACAGGGACAAGTTTCCAACGAAAGAATGTAAATGAAAACACTACTTTGTAAACTGAATCACATGTGTGTCACTCGCTCAATTAGGAATAAAGGAAAACCGAAAAGTGTTATCTCGCACTGTACGGCACAGAAACTAGTTTCCATCGAAAGAACAGAAAAGCAAAGCACAACTTTGTAAACTAATTCACATACGTGTCGCCTGTTCAATTATTATAAGAGGAAAACTGAAAAGTGATATAACACACTGTACAGCACAGGAATATGTTTTCATCAAAAGAACAGAAAAGAAGCACAACTTTGTAAACTAAATCACATACGTGTCGCCCGTTCAATTATTACAACAGGAAAACTAAAAAGTGATATATAACACTGTACAGCACAGAAACAAGTTTCCATCGAAAGAACAGAAACGCAAAGCACAACTTTGTAAACTAATTCACATACGTGTCGCCTGTTCAATTATTGTAACAGGAAAACTGAAAAGTGATATATCACATTGTACAGCACAGGAACAAGTTTCAAATGAAAGAACAAAAAAGAAAATCACCTATTTGTAAACTAAATCAAATGTGTGTCGCTCGCTTCATTAGGAATACAGGAAAACTGAAAAGTAATATATCTCACTGTACAGCACAAGAACAAGTTTCCAACGAAAGAACAGAAAAGCAAAGCACTACTTTTAAACAGAATCACCTGTGTGTCGCTCGCTCAATTAGGAATACAGAAAAACTGAAAAGTGTTATCTCGCACTGTACGGCACAGAAACAAGTTTCCATTGAAAGAACAGAAACGCAAAGCACAACTTTGTAAACTAATTCACATATGTGTCGCCTGTTCAATTATTATAACAGGAAAACTGAAAAGTGATATAACCCTAACCCTAACCCTAACCCTAAGGCCCTAACCCTAACCCTAACCCCTAACCCTAACCCTAACCCTAACCCTAACCTGTAACCCTAACCCTAACCCTAACCCTAACCCTAACGCTAACCCTAACCCTAACCCTAACCCTAACCCTAACCCTAACTTGTTCCTAACAGAAACAAGTTTCCTAACAGGGACAAGTTTCCAACGAAAGAATGTAAATGAAAAGCACTACTTTGTAAACTGAATCACATGTGTGTCACTCGCTCAATTAGGAATACAGGAAAACCGAAAAGTGTTATCTCGCACTGTACGGCACAGAAACTAGTTTCCATCGAAAGAACAGAAAAGCAAAGCACAACCTTGTAAACTAATTCACATACGTGTCGCCTGTTCAGTTATTATAAGAGGAAAACTGAAAAGTGATATAACACACTGTACAGCACAGGAATATGTTTTCATCGAAAGAACAGAAAAGCAAAGCACAACTTTGTAAACTAAATCGCATACGTGTCGCCCGTTCAATTATTACAACAGGAAAACTGAAAAGTGATATATCACACTGTACAGCACAGAAACAAGTTTCCAAGAAGAACAGAAACCCAAAGCACTACTTTGTAAACTAAATCACAAGTGTGTCGCTCACTCAATTAGGAATACAGGGAAACCGGAAAGTGTTATCTCACAATGTATGGCACAGAAACAAGTTTCCAAAGAAAGAACAGAAACGCAAAGCACAACTTTGTAAACTAATTCACATACGTGTCGCCTGTTCAATTATTATAAGAGGAAAACTGAAAAGTGATATAACACACTGTACAGCACAGGAACATGTTTCCATCGAAAGAACAGAAACGCAAAGCACAACTTTGTAAACTAATTCACATACGTGTCGCCTGTTCAATTATTATAACAGGAAAACTGAAAAGTGATATATCACATTGTACAGCACAGGAACAAGTTTCAAATGAAAGAACAAAAAAGAAAATCACTAATTTGTAAACTAAATCACATGTGTGTCGCTCGCTCCATTAGGAATACAGGAAAACTGAACAGTAATATATCTCACTGTACAGCACAAGAACAAGTTTCCAACGATAGAACAGAAAAGCAAAGCACTACTTTTAAACAGAATCACCTGTGTGTTGCTCGCTCAATTAGGAATACAGGAAAACTGAAAAGTGTTATCTCGCACTGTACGGCACAGAAACAAGTTTCCATTGAAAGAACAGAAACGCAAAGCACAACTTTGTAAACTAATTCACATATGTGTCGCCTGTTCAATTATTATAACAGGAAAACTGAAAAGTGATATAACCCTAACCCTAACCCTAACCCTAAGGCCCTAACCCTAACCCTAACCCCTAACCCTAACCCTAACCCTAACCCTAACCTGTAACCCTAACCCTAACCCTAACCCTAACCCTAACCCTAACGCTAACCCTAACCCTAACCCTAAACCTAACCCTAACTTGTTCCTAACAGAAACAAGTTTCCTAACAGGGACAAGTTTCCAACGAAAGAATGTAAATGAAAAGCACTACTTTGTAAACTGAATCACATGTGTGTCACTCGCTCAATTAGGAATACAGGAAAACCGAAAAGTGTTATCTCGCACTGTACGGCATAGAAACAAGTTTCCATTGAAAGAACAGAAACGCAAAGCACAACTTTGTAAACTAATTCACATATGTGTCGCCTGTTCAATTATTATAACAGGAAAACTGAAAAGTGATATAACCCTAACCCTAACCCTAACCCAAAGGCCCTAACCCTAACCCTAACCCTAACCCTAACCCTAACCCCTAACCCTAACCCTAACCCTAACCCTAACCCTAACCCTAACCCTAACGCTAACCCTATCCCTTACCCAGCCCTAACCCTAACCCTAACCCTAACCCTAACCCTAACCCTAACTCTAACCCTAACTCTAACTTGTTCCTAACAGGAACAAGTTTCCAAGGAAAGAACGTAAATGAAAAGCACTACTTTGTAAACTGAATCACATGTGTGTCACTCGCTCAATTAGGAATACAAGAATACCGAAAAGTGTTATATCGCACTTTACGGCACAGAAACTAGTTACCATCGAAAGAACAGAAAAGCAAAGCAAAACTTTGTAAACTAAATCACATACATGTCGCCCGTTCAATTATTACAACAGGAAAACTGAAAAGTGATATATCACGCTGTACAGCACAGAAACAAGTTTCCAAGAAGAACAGAAACCCAAAGCACTACTTTGTAAACTAAATCACAAGTGTGTCGCTCACTCAATTAGGAATACAGGGAAACCGGAAAGTGTTATCTCACACTGTATGGCACAGAAACAAGTTTCCAAAGAAAGAACAGAAACGGAAAGCACAACTTTGTAAACTAAATGACACACGTGTCGCCTGTTTAATTATTATAAGAGGAAAACTGAAAAGTGATATAACACACTGTACAGCACAGGAACATGTTTTCATCAAAAGAACAGAAACGCAAAGCACAACTTTGTAAACTAATTCACATATGTGTCGCCTGTTCAATTATTATAAGAGGAAAACTGAAAAGTGATATAACACACTGTACAGCACAGGAACATGTTTCCATCGAAAGAACAGAAACGCAAAGCACAACTTTGTAAACTAATTCACATACGTGTCGCCTGTTCAATTATTGTAACAGGAAAACTGAAAAGTGATATATCACATTGTACAGCACAGGAACAAGTTTCAAATGAAAGCACAAAAAAGAAAATCACCTATTTGTAAACTAAATCAAATGTGTGTCGCTCGCTTCATTAGGAATACAGGAAAACTGAAAAGTAATATATCTCACTGTACAGCACAAGAACAAGTTTCCAACGAAAGAACAGAAAAGCAAAGCACTACTTTTAAAGAGAATCACCTGTGTGTCGCTCGCTCAATTAGGAATACAGAAAAACTGAAAAGTGTTATCTCGCACTGTACGGCACAGAAACAAGTTTCCATTGAAAGAACAGAAACGCAAAGCACAACTTTGTAAACTAATTCACATATGTGTCGCCTGTTCAATTATTATAACAGGAAAACTGAAAAGTGATATAACCCTAACCCTAACCCTAACCCTAAGGCCCTAACCCTAACCTTAACCCTTAACCCTAACCCTAACCCTAACCCTAACCTGTAACCCTAACCCTAACCCTAACCCTAACCCTAACTCTAACCCTAACCCTAACCCTAACCCTAACTTGTTCCTAACAGGAACAAGTTTCCAACGAAAGAATGTAAATGAAAAGCACTACTTTGTAAACTGAATCACATGTGTGTCACTCGCTCAATTAGGAATACAGGAAAACCGAAAAGTGTTATCTCGCACTGTACGGCACAGAAACTAGTTTCCATCGAAAGAACAGAAAAGCAAAGCACAACCTTCTAAACTAATTCACATACATGTCGCCTGTTCAATTATTATAAGAGGAAAACTGAAAACTGATATAACAAACTGTACAGCACAGGAACATGTTTCCATCGAAAGAACAGAAAAGCAAAGCACAACTTTGTAAACTAAATCGCATACGTGTCGCCCGTTCAATTATTACAACAGGAAAACTGAAAAGTGATATATCACACTGTACAGCACAGAAACAAGTTTCCAAGAAGAACAGAAACCCAAAGCACTACTTTGTAAACTAAATCACAAGTGTGTCGCTCACTCAATTAGGAATACAGGGAAACCGGAAAGTGTTATCTCACAATGTATGGCACAGAAACAAGTTTCCAAAGAAAGAACAGAAACGCAAAGCACAACTTTGTAAACTAATTCACATACGTGTCGCCTGTTCAATTATTATAAGAGGAAAACTGAAAAGTGATATAACACACTGTACAGCACAGGAACATGTTTCTATCGAAAGAACAGAAACGCAAAGCACAACTTTGTAAACTAATTCACATACGTGTCGCCTGTTCAATTATTATAACAGGAAAACTGAAAAGTGATATATCACATTGTACAGCACAGGAACAAGTTTCAAATGAAAGAACAAAAAAGAAAATCAGTAATTTGTAAACTAAATCAAATGTTTTTCGCTCGCTCCATTAGGAATACAGGAAAACTGAACAGTAATATATCTCACTGAACAGCACAAGAAGAAGTTTCCAACGAAAGAACAGAAAAGCAAAGCACTACTTTTAAACAGAATCACCTGTGTGTTGCTCGCTCAATTAGGAATACAGGAAAACTGAAAAGTGTTATCTCGCACTGTACGGCCCAGAAACAAGTTTCCATTGAAAGAACAGAAACGCAAAGCACAACTTAGTAAACTAATTCACATATGTGTCGCCTGTTCAATTATTATAACAGGAAAACTGAAAAGTGATATAACCCTAACCCTAACCCTAACCCTAACGCTAACACTAACCCTAACCCTAACCCTAACCCTAACCCTAACCCTAACTTGTTCCTAACAGGAACAAGTTTCCTAACAGGGACAAGTTTCCAACGAAAAAATGTAAATGAAAACACTACTTTGTAAACTGAATCACATGTGTGTCACTCGCTCAATTAGGAATACAGGAAAACCGAAAAGTGTTATCTCGCACTGTACGGCACAGAAACTAGTTTCCATCGAAAGAACAGAAAAGCAAAGCACAACTTTGTAAACTAATTCACATACGTGTCGCCAGTTCAATTATTATAAGAGGAAAACTGAAAAGTGATATAACACACTGTACAGCACAGGAATATGTTTTCATCAAAAGAACAGAAAAGAAGCACAACTTTGTAAACTAAATCACATACGTGTCGCCCGTTCAATTATTACAACAGGAAAACTAAAAAGTGATATATCACACTGTACAGCACAGAAACAAGTTTCCAAGAAGAATAGAAACCCAAAGCACTACTTTGTAAACTAAATCACAAGTGTGTCGCTCACTCAATTAGGAATACAGGGAAACCGGAAAGTGTTATCTCACACTGTATGGCACAGAAACATGTTTCCAAAGAAAGAACAGAAACGGAAAGCACAACTTTGTAAACTAAATGACACACGTGTCGCCTGTTTAATTATTATAAGAGGAAAACTGAAAAGTGATATAACACACTGTACAGCACAGGAACATGTTTTCATCAAAAGAACAGAAACGCAAAGCACAACTTTGTAAACTAATTCACATACGTGTCGCCTGTTCAATTATTATAAGAGGAAAACTGAAAAGTGATATAACACACTGTACAGCACAGGAACATGTTTCCATCGAAAGAACAGAAATGCAAAGCACAACTTTGTAAACTAATTCACATACGTGTCGCCTGTTCAATTATTATAACAGGAAAACTGAAAAGTGATATATCACATTGTACAGCACAGGAACAAGTTTCAAATGAAAGAACAAAAAAGAAAATCACTAATTTGTAAACTACATCACATGTGTGTCGCTCGCTCCATTAGGAATACAGGAAAACTGAACAGTAATATATCTCACTGTACAGCACAAGGACAAGTTTCCAACGATAGAACAGAAAAGCAAAGCACTACTTTTAAACAGAATCACCTGTGTGTTGCTCGCTCAATTAGGAATACAGGAAATCTGAAAAGTGTTATCTCAAACTGTACGGCACAGAAACAAGTTTCCATTGAAAGAACAGAAACGCAAAGCACAACTTTGTAAACTAATTCACATATGTGTCGCCTGTTCAATTATTATAACAGGAAAACTGAAAAGTGATATAACCCTAACCCTAACCCTAACCCAAAGGCCCTAACCCTAACCCTAACCCTAACCCTAACCCCTAACCCTAACCCTAACCCTAACCCTAACCCTAACGCTAACCCTATCCCTTACCCAGCCCTAACCCTAACCCTAACCCTAACCCTAACCCTAACCCTAACTCTAACCCTAACTCTAACTTGTTCCTAACAGGAACAAGTTTCCAAGGAAAGAACGTAAATGAAAAGCACTACTTTGTAAACTGAATCACATGTGTGTCACTCGCTCAATTAGGAATACAGGAATACCGAAAAGTGTTATCTCGCACTGTACGGCACAGAAACTAGTTTCCATCGAAAGAACAGAAAAGCAAAGCACAACCTTGTAAACTAATTCACATACGTGTCGCCTGTTCAATTATTATAAGAGGAAAACTGAAAAGTGATATAACACACTGTACAGCACAGGAATATGTTTTCATCGAAAGAACAGAAAAGCAAAGCACAACTTTCTAAACTAAATCGCATACGTGTCGCCCGTTCAATTATTACAACAGGAAAACTGAAAAGTGATATATCACACTGTACAGCACAGAAACAAGTTTCCAAGAAGAACAGAAACCCAAAGCACTACTTTGTAAACTAAATCACAAGTGTGTCGCTCACTCAATTAGGAATACAGGGAAACCGGAAAGTGTTATCTCACAATGTATGGCACAGAAACAAGTTTCCAAAGAAAGAACAGAAACGCAAAGCACAACTTTGTAAACTAATTCACATACGTGTCGCCTGTTCAATTATTATAAGAGGAAAACTGAAAAGTGATATAACACACTGTACAGCACAGGAACATGTTTCCATCGAAAGAACAGAAACGCAAAGCACAACTTTGTAAACTAATTCACATACGTGTCGCCTGTTCAATTATTATAACAGGAAAACTGAAAAGTGATATATCACATTGTACAGCACAGGAACAAGTTTCAAATGAAAGAACAAAAAAGAAAATCACTAATTTGTAAACTAAATCACATGTGTGTCGCTCGCTCCATTAGGAATACAGGAAAACTGAACAGTAATATATCTCACTGTACAGCACAAGAACAAGTTTCCAATGATAGAACAGAAAAGCAAAGCACTACTTTTAAACAGAATCACCTGTGTGTTGCTCGCTCAATTAGGAATACAGGAAAACTGAAAAGTGTTATCTCGCACTGTATGGCACAGAAACAAGTTTCCATTGAAAGAACAGAAACGCAAAGCACAACTTTGTAAACTAATTCACATATGTGTCGCCTGTTCAATTATTATAACAGGAAAACTGAAAAGTGATATAACCCTAACCCTAACCCTAACCCAAAGGCCCTAACCCTAACCCCTAACCCTAACCCTAACCCTAACCCTAACCTGTAACCCTAACCCTAACCCTAACCCTAACCCTAACCCTAACGCTAACCCTAACCCTAACCCTAAACCTAACCCTAACTTGTTCCTAACAGAAACAAGTTTCCTAACAGGGACAAGTTTCCAACGAAAGAATGTAAATGAAAAGCACTACTTTGTAAACTGAATCACATGTGTGTCACTCGCTCAATTAGGAATACAGGAAAACCGAAAAGTGTTATCTCGCACTGTACGGCATAGAAACTAGTTTCCATCGAAAGAACAGAAAAGCAAAGCACAACCTTGTAAACTAATTCACATACGTGTCGCCTGTTCAATTATTATAAGAGGAAAACTGAAAAGTGATATAACACACTGTACAGCACAGGAATATGTTTTCATCGAAAGAACAGAAAAGCAAAGCACAACTTTGTAAACTAAATCGCATACGTGTCGCCCGTTCAATTATTACAACAGGAAAACTGAAAAGTGATATATCACACTGTACAGCACAGAAACAAGTTTCCAAGAAGAACAGAAACCCAAAGCACTACTTTGTAAACTAAATCACAAGTGTGTCGCTCACTCAATTAGGAATACAGGGAAACCGGAAAGTGTTATCTCACAATGTATGGCACAGAAACAAGTTTCCAAAGAAAGAACAGAAACGCAAAGCACAACTTTGTAAACTAATTCACATACGTGTCGCCTGTTCAATTATTATAAGAGGAAAACTGAAAAGTGATATAACACACTGTACAGCACAGGAACATGTTTCCATCGAAAGAACAGAAACGCAAAGCACAACTTTGTAAACTAATTCACATACGTGTCGCCTGTTCAATTATTATAACAGGAAAACTGAAAAGTGATATATCACATTGTACAGCACAGGAACAAGTTTCAAACGAAAGAACAAAAAAGAAAATCACTAATTTGTAAACTAAATCACATGTGTGTCGCTCGCTCCATTAGGAATACAGGAAAACTGAACAGTAATATATCTCACTGTACAGCACAAGAACAAGTTTCCAACGATAGAACAGAAAAGCAAAGCACTACTTTTAAACAGAATCACCTGTGTGTTGCTCGCTCAATTAGGAATACAGGAAAACTGAAAAGTGTTATCTCAAACTGTACGGCACAGAAACAAGTTTCCATTGAAAGAACAGAAACGCAAAGCACAACTTTGTAAACTAATTCACATATGTGTCGCCTGTTCAATTATTATAACAGGAAAACTGAAAAGTGATATAACCCTAACCCTAACCCTAACCCAAAGGCCCTAACCCTAACCCTAACCCTAACCCTAACCCTAACCCCTAACCCTAACCGTAACCCTAACCCTAACCCTAACCCTAACCCTAACGCTAACCCTATCCCTTACCCAGCCCTAACCCTAACCCTAACCCTAACCCTAACCCTAACCCTAACTCTAACCCTAACTCTAACTTGTTCCTAACAGGAACAAGTTTCCAAGGAAAGAACGTAAATGAAAAGCACTACTTTGTAAACTGAATCACATGTGTGTCACTCGCTCAATTAGGAATACAAGAATACCGAAAAGTGTTATATCGCACTTTACGGCACAGAAACTAGTTACCATCGAAAGAACAGAAAAGCAAAGCAAAACTTTGTAAACTAAATCACATACATGTCGCCCGTTCAATTATTACAACAGGAAAACTGAAAAGTGATATATCACGCTGTACAGCACAGAAACAAGTTTCCAAGAAGAACAGAAACCCAAAGCACTACTTTGTAAACTAAATCACAAGTGTGTCGCTCACTCAATTAGGAATACAGGGAAACCGGAAAGTGTTATCTCACACTGTATGGCACAGAAACAAGTTTCCAAAGAAAGAACAGAAACGGAAAGCACAACTTTGTAAACTAAATGACACACGTGTCGCCTGTTTAATTATTATAAGAGGAAAACTGAAAAGTGATATAACACACTGTACAGCACAGGAACATGTTTTCATCAAAAGAACAGAAACGCAAAGCACAACTTTGTAAACTAATTCACATACGTGTCGCCTGTTCAATTATTATAAGAGGAAAACTGAAAAGTGATATAACACACTGTACAGCACAGGAACATGTTTCCATCGAAAGAACAGAAACGCAAAGCACAACTTTGTAAACTAATTCACATACGTGTCGCCTGTTCAATTATTGTAACAGGAAAACTGAAAAGTGATATATCACATTGTACAGCACAGGAACAAGTTTCAAATGAAAGCACAAAAAAGAAAATCACCTATTTGTAAACTAAATCAAATGTGTGTCGCTCGCTTCATTAGGAATACAGGAAAACTGAAAAGTAATATATCTCACTGTACAGCACAAGAACAAGTTTCCAACGAAAGAACAGAAAAGCAAAGCACTACTTTTAAAGAGAATCACCTGTGTGTCGCTCGCTCAATTAGGAATACAGAAAAACTGAAAAGTGTTATCTCGCACTGTACGGCACAGAAACAAGTTTCCATTGAAAGAACAGAAACGCAAAGCACAACTTTGTAAACTAATTCACATATGTGTCGCCTGTTCAATTATTATAACAGGAAAACTGAAAAGTGATATAACCCTAACCCTAACCCTAACCCTAAGGCCCTAACCCTAACCTTAACCCTTAACCCTAACCCTAACCCTAACCCTAACCTGTAACCCTAACCCTAACCCTAACCCTAACCCTAACTCTAACCCTAACCCTAACCCTAACCCTAACCCTAACTTGTTCCTAACAGGAACAAGTTTCCTAACAGGGACAAGTTTCCAACGAAAGAATGTAAATGAAAAGCACTACTTTGTAAACTGAATCACATGTGTGTCACTCGCTCAATTAGGAATACAGGAAAACCGAAAAGTGTTATCTCGCACTGTACGGCACAGAAACTAGTTTCCATCGAAAGAACAGAAAAGCAAAGCACAACTTTGTAAACTAATTCACATACATGTCGCCTGTTCAATTATTATAAGAGGAAAACTGAAAACTGATATAACAAACTGTACAGCACAGGAACATGTTTCCATCGAAAGAACAGAAAAGCAAAGCACAACTTTGTAAACTAAATCGCATACGTGTCGCCCGTTCAATTATTACAACAGGAAAACTGAAAAGTGATATATCACACTGTACAGCACAGAAACAAGTTTCCAAGAAGAACAGAAACCCAAAGCACTACTTTGTAAACTAAATCACAAGTGTGTCGCTCACTCAATTAGGAATACAGGGAAACCGGAAAGTGTTATCTCACAATGTATGGCACAGAAACAAGTTTCCAAAGAAAGAACAGAAACGCAAAGCACAACTTTGTAAACTAATTCACATACGTGTCGCCTGTTCAATTATTATAAGAGGAAAACTGAAAAGTGATATAACACACTGTACAGCACAGGAACATGTTTCCATCGAAAGAACAGAAACGCAAAGCACAACTTTGTAAACTAATTCACATACGTGTCGCCTGTTCAATTATTATAACAGGAAAACTGAAAAGTGATATATCACATTGTACAGCACAGGAACAAGTTTCAAATGAAAGAACAAAAAAGAAAATCAGTAATTTGTAAACTAAATCAAATGTTTTTCGCTTGCTCCATTAGGAATACAGGAAAACTGAACAGTAATATATCTCACTGAACAGCACAAGAAGAAGTTTCCAACGAAAGAACAGAAAAGCAAAGCACTACTTTTAAACAGAATCACCTGTGTGTTGCTCGCTCAATTAGGAATACAGGAAAACTGAAAAGTGTTATCTCGCACTGTACGGCCCAGAAACAAGTTTCCATTGAAAGAACAGAAACGCAAAGCACAACTTTGTAAACTAATTCACATATGTGTCGCCTGTTCAATTATTATAACAGGAAAACTGAAAAGTGATATAACCCTAACCCTAACCCTAACCCTAACGCTAACACTAACCCTAACCCTAACCCTAACCCTAACCCTAATCCTAACTTGTTCCTAACAGGAACAAGTTTCCTAACAGGGACAAGTTTCCAACGAAAAAATGTAAATGAAAACACTACTTTGTAAACTGAATCACATGTGTGTCACTCGCTCAATTAGGAATACAGGAAAACCGAAAAGTGTTATCTCGCACTGTACGGCACAGAAACTAGTTTCCATCGAAAGAACAGAAAAGCAAAGCACAACTTTGTAAACTAATTCACATACGTGTCGCCAGTTCAATTATTATAAGAGGAAAACTGAAAAGTGATATAACACACTGTACAGCACAGGAATATGTTTTCATCAAAAGAACAGAAAAGAAGCACAACTTTGTAAACTAAATCACATACGTGTCGCCCGTTCAATTATTACAACAGGAAAACTAAAAAGTGATATATCACACTGTACAGCACAGAAACAAGTTTCCAAGAAGAATAGAAACCCAAAGCACTACTTTGTAAACTAAATCACAAGTGTGTCGCTCACTCAATTAGGAATACAGGGAAACCGGAAAGTGTTATCTCACACTGTATGGCACAGAAACATGTTTCCAAAGAAAGAACAGAAACGGAAAGCACAACTTTGTAAACTAAATGACACACGTGTCGCCTGTTTAATTATTATAAGAGGAAAACTGAAAAGTGATATAACACACTGTACAGCACAGGAACATGTTTTCATCAAAAGAACAGAAACGCAAAGCACAACTTTGTAAACTAATTCACATACGTGTCGCCTGTTCAATTATTATAAGAGGAAAACTGAAAAGTGATATAACACACTGTACAGCACAGGAACATGTTTCCATCGAAAGAACAGAAATGCAAAGCACAACTTTGTAAACTAATTCACATACGTGTCGCCTGTTCAATTATTATAACAGGAAAACTGAAAAGTGATATATCACATTGTACAGCACAGGAACAAGTTTCAAATGAAAGAACAAAAAAGAAAATCACTAATTTGTAAACTACATCACATGTGTGTCGCTCGCTCCATTAGGAATACAGGAAAACTGAACAGTAATATATCTCACTGTACAGCACAAGAACAAGTTTCCAACGATAGAACAGAAAAGCAAAGCACTACTTTTAAACAGAATCACCTGTGTGTTGCTCGCTCAATTAGGAATACAGGAAAACTGAAAAGTGTTATCTCAAACTGTACGGCACAGAAACAAGTTTCCATTGAAAGAACAGAAACGCAAAGCACAACTTTGTAAACTAATTCACATATGTGTCGCCTGTTCAATTATTATAACAGGAAAACTGAAAAGTGATATAACCCTAACCCTAACCCTAACCCAAAGGCCCTAACCCTAACCCTAACCCTAACCCTAACCCCTAACCCTAACCCTAACCCTAACCCTAACCCTAACGCTAACCCTATCCCTTACCCAGCCCTAACCCTAACCCTAACCCTAACCCTAACCCTAACCCTAACTCTAACCCTAACTCTAACTTGTTCCTAACAGGAACAAGTTTCCAAGGAAAGAACGTAAATGAAAAGCACTACTTTGTAAACTGAATCACATGTGTGTCACTCGCTCAATTAGGAATACAGGAATACCGAAAAGTGTTATCTCGCACTGTACGGCACAGAAACTAGTTTCCATCGAAAGAACAGAAAAGCAAAGCACAACCTTGTAAACTAATTCACATACGTGTCGCCTGTTCAATTATTATAAGAGGAAAACTGAAAAGTGATATAACACACTGTACAGCACAGGAATATGTTTTCATCGAAAGAACAGAAAAGCAAAGCACAACTTTCTAAACTAAATCGCATACGTGTCGCCCGTTCAATTATTACAACAGGAAAACTGAAAAGTGATATATCACACTGTACAGCACAGAAACAAGTTTCCAAGAAGAACAGAAACCCAAAGCACTACTTTGTAAACTAAATCACAAGTGTGTCGCTCACTCAATTAGGAATACAGGGAAACCGGAAAGTGTTATCTCACAATGTATGGCACAGAAACAAGTTTCCAAAGAAAGAACAGAAACGCAAAGCACAACTTTGTAAACTAATTCACATACGTGTCGCCTGTTCAATTATTATAAGAGGAAAACTGAAAAGTGATATAACACACTGTACAGCACAGGAACATGTTTCCATCGAAAGAACAGAAACGCAAAGCACAACTTTGTAAACTAATTCACATACGTGTCGCCTGTTCAATTATTATAACAGGAAAACTGAAAAGTGATATATCACATTGTACAGCACAGGAACAAGTTTCAAATGAAAGAACAAAAAAGAAAATCACTAATTTGTAAACTAAATCACATGTGTGTCGCTCGCTCCATTAGGAATACAGGAAAACTGAACAGTAATATATCTCACTGTACAGCACAAGAACAAGTTTCCAATGATAGAACAGAAAAGCAAAGCACTACTTTTAAACAGAATCACCTGTGTGTTGCTCGCTCAATTAGGAATACAGGAAAACTGAAAAGTGTTATCTCGCACTGTATGGCACAGAAACAAGTTTCCATTGAAAGAACAGAAACGCAAAGCACAACTTTGTAAACTAATTCACATATGTGTCGCCTGTTCAATTATTATAACAGGAAAACTGAAAAGTGATATAACCCTAACCCTAACCCTAACCCAAAGGCCCTAACCCTAACCCCTAACCCTAACCCTAACCCTAACCCTAACCTGTAACCCTAACCCTAACCCTAACCCTAACCCTAACCCTAACGCTAACCCTAACCCTAACCCTAAACCTAACCCTAACTTGTTCCTAACAGAAACAAGTTTCCTAACAGGGACAAGTTTCCAACGAAAGAATGTAAATGAAAAGCACTACTTTGTAAACTGAATCACATGTGTGTCACTCGCTCAATTAGGAATACAGGAAAACCGAAAAGTGTTATCTCGCACTGTACGGCATAGAAACTAGTTTCCATCGAAAGAACAGAAAAGCAAAGCACAACCTTGTAAACTAATTCACATACGTGTCGCCTGTTCAATTATTATAAGAGGAAAACTGAAAAGTGATATAACACACTGTACAGCACAGGAATATGTTTTCATCGAAAGAACAGAAAAGCAAAGCACAACTTTGTAAACTAAATCGCATACGTGTCGCCCGTTCAATTATTACAACAGGAAAACTGAAAAGTGATATATCACACTGTACAGCACAGAAACAAGTTTCCAAGAAGAACAGAAACCCAAAGCACTACTTTGTAAACTAAATCACAAGTGTGTCGCTCACTCAATTAGGAATACAGGGAAACCGGAAAGTGTTATCTCACAATGTATGGCACAGAAACAAGTTTCCAAAGAAAGAACAGAAACGCAAAGCACAACTTTGTAAACTAATTCACATACGTGTCGCCTGTTCAATTATTATAAGAGGAAAACTGAAAAGTGATATAACACACTGTACAGCACAGGAACATGTTTCCATCGAAAGAACAGAAACGCAAAGCACAACTTTGTAAACTAATTCACATACGTGTCGCCTGTTCAATTATTATAACAGGAAAACTGAAAAGTGATATATCACATTGTACAGCACAGGAACAAGTTTCAAACGAAAGAACAAAAAAGAAAATCACTAATTTGTAAACTAAATCACATGTGTGTCGCTCGCTCCATTAGGAATACAGGAAAACTGAACAGTAATATATCTCACTGTACAGCACAAGAACAAGTTTCCAACGATAGAACAGAAAAGCAAAGCACTACTTTTAAACAGAATCACCTGTGTGTTGCTCGCTCAATTAGGAATACAGGAAAACTGAAAAGTGTTATCTCAAACTGTACGGCACAGAAACAAGTTTCCATTGAAAGAACAGAAACGCAAAGCACAACTTTGTAAACTAATTCACATATGTGTCGCCTGTTCAATTATTATAACAGGAAAACTGAAAAGTGATATAACCCTAACCCTAACCCTAACCCAAAGGCCCTAACCCTAACCCTAACCCTAACCCTAACCCTAACCCCTAACCCTAACCGTAACCCTAACCCTAACCCTAACCCTAACCCTAACGCTAACCCTATCCCTTACCCAGCCCTAACCCTAACCCTAACCCTAACCCTAACCCTAACTCTAACCCTAACTCTAACTTGTTCCTAACAGGAACAAGTTTCCAAGGAAAGAACGTAAATGAAAAGCACTACTTTGTAAACTGAATCACATGTGTGTCACTCGCTCAATTAGGAATACAAGAATACCGAAAAGTGTTATATCGCACTTTACGGCACAGAAACTAGTTACCATCGAAAGAACAGAAAAGCAAAGCAAAACTTTGTAAACTAAATCACATACATGTCGCCCGTTCAATTATTACAACAGGAAAACTGAAAAGTGATATATCACGCTGTACAGCACAGAAACAAGTTTCCAAGAAGAACAGAAACCCAAAGCACTACTTTGTAAACTAAATCACAAGTGTGTCGCTCACTCAATTAGGAATACAGGGAAACCGGAAAGTGTTATCTCACACTGTATGGCACAGAAACAAGTTTCCAAAGAAAGAACAGAAACGGAAAGCACAACTTTGTAAACTAAATGACACACGTGTCGCCTGTTTAATTATTATAAGAGGAAAACTGAAAAGTGATATAACACACTGTACAGCACAGGAACATGTTTTCATCAAAAGAACAGAAACGCAAAGCACAACTTTGTAAACTAATTCACATACGTGTCGCCTGTTCAATTATTATAAGAGGAAAACTGAAAAGTGATATAACACACTGTACAGCACAGGAACATGTTTCCATCGAAAGAACAGAAACGCAAAGCACAACTTTGTAAACTAATTCACATACGTGTCGCCTGTTCAATTATTGTAACAGGAAAACTGAAAAGTGATATATCACATTGTACAGCACAGGAACAAGTTTCAAATGAAAGCACAAAAAAGAAAATCACCTATTTGTAAACTAAATCAAATGTGTGTCGCTCGCTTCATTAGGAATACAGGAAAACTGAAAAGTAATATATCTCACTGTACAGCACAAGAACAAGTTTCCAACGAAAGAACAGAAAAGCAAAGCACTACTTTTAAAGAGAATCACCTGTGTGTCGCTCGCTCAATTAGGAATACAGAAAAACTGAAAAGTGTTATCTCGCACTGTACGGCACAGAAACAAGTTTCCATTGAAAGAACAGAAACGCAAAGCACAACTTTGTAAACTAATTCACATATGTGTCGCCTGTTCAATTATTATAACAGGAAAACTGAAAAGTGATATAACCCTAACCCTAACCCTAACCCTAAGGCCCTAACCCTAACCTTAACCCTTAACCCTAACCCTAACCCTAACCCTAACCTGTAACCCTAACCCTAACCCTAACCCTAACCCTAACTCTAACCCTAACCCTAACCCTAACCCTAACCCTAACTTGTTCCTAACAGGAACAAGTTTCCTAACAGGGACAAGTTTCCAACGAAAGAATGTAAATGAAAAGCACTACTTTGTAAACTGAATCACATGTGTGTCACTCGCTCAATTAGGAATACAGGAAAACCGAAAAGTGTTATCTCGCACTGTACGGCACAGAAACTAGTTTCCATCGAAAGAACAGAAAAGCAAAGCACAACTTTGTAAACTAATTCACATACATGTCGCCTGTTCAATTATTATAAGAGGAAAACTGAAAACTGATATAACAAACTGTACAGCACAGGAACATGTTTCCATCGAAAGAACAGAAAAGCAAAGCACAACTTTGTAAACTAAATCGCATACGTGTCGCCCGTTCAATTATTACAACAGGAAAACTGAAAAGTGATATATCACACTGTACAGCACAGAAACAAGTTTCCAAGAAGAACAGAAACCCAAAGCACTACTTTGTAAACTAAATCACAAGTGTGTCGCTCACTCAATTAGGAATACAGGGAAACCGGAAAGTGTTATCTCACAATGTATGGCACAGAAACAAGTTTCCAAAGAAAGAACAGAAACGCAAAGCACAACTTTGTAAACTAATTCACATACGTGTCGCCTGTTCAATTATTATAAGAGGAAAACTGAAAAGTGATATAACACACTGTACAGCACAGGAACATGTTTCCATCGAAAGAACAGAAACGCAAAGCACAACTTTGTAAACTAATTCACATACGTGTCGCCTGTTCAATTATTATAACAGGAAAACTGAAAAGTGATATATCACATTGTACAGCACAGGAACAAGTTTCAAATGAAAGAACAAAAAAGAAAATCAGTAATTTGTAAACTAAATCAAATGTTTTTCGCTTGCTCCATTAGGAATACAGGAAAACTGAACAGTAATATATCTCACTGAACAGCACAAGAAGAAGTTTCCAACGAAAGAACAGAAAAGCAAAGCACTACTTTTAAACAGAATCACCTGTGTGTTGCTCGCTCAATTAGGAATACAGGAAAACTGAAAAGTGTTATCTCGCACTGTACGGCCCAGAAACAAGTTTCCATTGAAAGAACAGAAACGCAAAGCACAACTTTGTAAACTAATTCACATATGTGTCGCCTGTTCAATTATTATAACAGGAAAACTGAAAAGTGATATAACCCTAACCCTAACCCTAACCCTAACGCTAACACTAACCCTAACCCTAACCCTAACCCTAACCCTAACTTGTTCCTAACAGGAACAAGTTTCCTAACAGGGACAAGTTTCCAACGAAAGAATGTAAATGAAAACACTACTTTGTAAACTGAATCACATGTGTGTCACTCGCTCAATTAGGAATACAGGAAAACCGAAAAGTGTTATCTCGCACTGTACGGCACAGAAACTAGTTTCCATCGAAAGAACAGAAAAGCAAAGCACAACTTTGTAAACTAATTCACATACGTGTCGCCAGTTCAATTATTATAAGAGGAAAACTGAAAAGTGATATAACACACTGTACAGCACAGGAATATGTTTTTATCAAAAGAACAGAAAAGAAGCACAACTTTGTAAACTAAATCACATACGTGTCGCCCGTTCAATTATTACAACAGGAAAACTAAAAAGTGATATATCACACTGTACAGCACAGAAACAAGTTTCCAAGAAGAATAGAAACCCAAAGCACTACTTTGTAAACTAAATCACAAGTGTGTCGCTCACTCAATTAGGAATACAGGGAAACCGGAAAGTGTTATCTCACACTGTATGGCACAGAAACATGTTTCCAAAGAAAGAACAGAAACGGAAAGCACAACTTTGTAAACTAAATGACACACGTGTCGCCTGTTTAATTATTATAAGAGGAAAACTGAAAAGTGATATAACACACTGTACAGCACAGGAACATGTTTTCATCAAAAGAACAGAAACGCAAAGCACAACTTTGTAAACTAATTCACATACGTGTCGCCTGTTCAATTATTATACGAGGAAAACTGAAAAGTGATATAACACACTGTACAGCACAGGAACATGTTTCCATCGAAAGAACAGAAATGCAAAGCACAACTTTGTAAACTAATTCACATACGTGTCGCCTGTTCAATTATTATAACAGGAAAACTGAAAAGTGATATAACCCTAACCCTAACCCTAACCCTAAGGCCCTAACCCTAACCTTAACCCTTAACCCTAACCCTAACCCTAACCCTAACCTGTAACCCTAACCCTAACCCTAACCCTAACCCTAACTCTAACCCTAACCCTAACCCTAACCCTAACCCTAACTTGTTCCTAACAGGAACAAGTTTCCTAACAGGGACAAGTTTCCAACGAAAGAATGTAAATGAAAAGCACTACTTTGTAAACTGAATCACATGTGTGTCACTCGCTCAATTAGGAATACAGGAAAACCGAAAAGTGTTATCTCGCACTGTACGGCACAGAAACTAGTTTCCATCGAAAGAACAGAAAAGCAAAGCACAACTTTGTAAACTAATTCACATACATGTCGCCTGTTCAATTATTATAAGAGGAAAACTGAAAACTGATATAACAAACTGTACAGCACAGGAACATGTTTCCATCGAAAGAACAGAAAAGCAAAGCACAACTTTGTAAACTAAATCGCATACGTGTCGCCCGTTCAATTATTACAACAGGAAAACTGAAAAGTGATATATCACACTGTACAGCACAGAAACAAGTTTCCAAGAAGAACAGAAACCCAAAGCACTACTTTGTAAACTAAATCACAAGTGTGTCGCTCACTCAATTAGGAATACAGGGAAACCGGAAAGTGTTATCTCACAATGTATGGCACAGAAACAAGTTTCCAAAGAAAGAACAGAAACGCAAAGCACAACTTTGTAAACTAATTCACATACGTGTCGCCTGTTCAATTATTATAAGAGGAAAACTGAAAAGTGATATAACACACTGTACAGCACAGGAACATGTTTCCATCGAAAGAACAGAAACGCAAAGCACAACTTTGTAAACTAATTCACATACGTGTCGCCTGTTCAATTATTATAACAGGAAAACTGAAAAGTGATATATCACATTGTACAGCACAGGAACAAGTTTCAAATGAAAGAACAAAAAAGAAAATCAGTAATTTGTAAACTAAATCAAATGTTTTTCGCTTGCTCCATTAGGAATACAGGAAAACTGAACAGTAATATATCTCACTGAACAGCACAAGAAGAAGTTTCCAACGAAAGAACAGAAAAGCAAAGCACTACTTTTAAACAGAATCACCTGTGTGTTGCTCGCTCAATTAGGAATACAGGAAAACTGAAAAGTGTTATCTCGCACTGTACGGCCCAGAAACAAGTTTCCATTGAAAGAACAGAAACGCAAAGCACAACTTTGTAAACTAATTCACATATGTGTCGCCTGTTCAATTATTATAACAGGAAAACTGAAAAGTGATATAACCCTAACCCTAACCCTAACCCTAACGCTAACACTAACCCTAACCCTAACCCTAACCCTAACCCTAACTTGTTCCTAACAGGAACAAGTTTCCTAACAGGGACAAGTTTCCAACGAAAGAATGTAAATGAAAACACTACTTTGTAAACTGAATCACATGTGTGTCACTCGCTCAATTAGGAATACAGGAAAACCGAAAAGTGTTATCTCGCACTGTACGGCACAGAAACTAGTTTCCATCGAAAGAACAGAAAAGCAAAGCACAACTTTGTAAACTAATTCACATACGTGTCGCCAGTTCAATTATTATAAGAGGAAAACTGAAAAGTGATATAACACACTGTACAGCACAGGAATATGTTTTCATCAAAAGAACAGAAAAGAAGCACAACTTTGTAAACTAAATCACATACGTGTCGCCCGTTCAATTATTACAACAGGAAAACTAAAAAGTGATATATCACACTGTACAGCACAGAAACAAGTTTCCAAGAAGAATAGAAACCCAAAGCACTACTTTGTAAACTAAATCACAAGTGTGTCGCTCACTCAATTAGGAATACAGGGAAACCGGAAAGTGTTATCTCACACTGTATGGCACAGAAACATGTTTCCAAAGAAAGAACAGAAACGGAAAGCACAACTTTGTAAACTAAATGACACACGTGTCGCCTGTTTAATTATTATAAGAGGAAAACTGAAAAGTGATATAACACACTGTACAGCACAGGAACATGTTTTCATCAAAAGAACAGAAACGCAAAGCACAACTTTGTAAACTAATTCACATACGTGTCGCCTGTTCAATTATTATAAGAGGAAAACTGAAAAGTGATATAACACACTGTACAGCACAGGAACATGTTTCCATCGAAAGAACAGAAATGCAAAGCACAACTTTGTAAACTAATTCACATACGTGTCGCCTGTTCAATTATTATAACAGGAAAACTGAAAAGTGATATATCACATTGTACAGCACAGGAACAAGTTTCAAATGAAAGAACAAAAAAGAAAATCACTAATTTGTAAACTACATCACATGTGTGTCGCTCGCTCCATTAGGAATACAGGAAAACTGAACAGTAATATATCTCACTGTACAGCACAAGAACAAGTTTCCAACGATAGAACAGAAAAGCAAAGCACTACTTTTAAACAGAATCTCCTGTGTGTTGCTCGCTCAATTAGGAATACAGGAAAACTGAAAAGTGTTATCTCAAACTGTACGGCACAGAAACAAGTTTCCATTGAAAGAACAGAAACGCAAAGCACAACTTTGTAAACTAATTCACATATGTGTCGCCTGTTCAATTATTATAACAGGAAAACTGAAAAGTGATATAACCCTAACCCTAACCCTAACCCAAAGGCCCTAACCCTAACCCTAACCCTAACCCTAACCCCTAACCCTAACCCTAACCCTAACCCTAACCCTAACGCTAACCCTATCCCTTACCCAGCCCTAACCCTAACCCTAACCCTAACCCTAACCCTAACCCTAACCCTAACTCTAACTTGTTCCTAACAGGAACAAGTTTCCAAGGAAAGAACGTAAATGAAAAGCACTACTTTGTAAACTGAATCACATGTGTGTCACTCGCTCAATTAGGAATACAGGAATACCGAAAAGTGTTATCTCGCACTGTACGGCACAGAAACTAGTTTCCATCGAAAGAACAGAAAAGCAAAGCACAACCTTGTAAACTAATTCACATACGTGTCGCCTGTTCAATTATTATAAGAGGAAAACTGAAAAGTGATATAACACACTGTACAGCACAGGAATATGTTTTCATCGAAAGAACAGAAAAGCAAAGCACAACTTTGTAAACTAAATCGCATACGTGTCGCCCGTTCAATTATTACAACAGGAAAACTGAAAAGTGATATATCACACTGTACAGCACAGAAACAAGTTTCCAAGAAGAACAGAAACCCAAAGCACTACTTTGTAAACTAAATCACAAGTGTGTCGCTCACTCAATTAGGAATACAGGGAAACCGGAAAGTGTTATCTCACAATGTATGGCACAGAAACAAGTTTCCAAAGAAAGAACAGAAACGCAAAGCACAACTTTGTAAACTAATTCACATACGTGTCGCCTGTTCAGTTATTATAAGAGGAAAACTGAAAAGTGATATAACACACTGTACAGCACAGGAACATGTTTCCATCGAAAGAACAGAAACGCAAAGCACAACTTTGTAAACTAATTCACATACGTGTCGCCTGTTCAATTATTGTAACAGGAAAACTGAAAAGTGATATATCACATTGTACAGCACAGGAACAAGTTTCAAATGAAAGAACAAAAAAGAAAATCACCTATTTGTAAGCTAAATCAAATGTGTGTCACTCGCTTCATTAAGAATACAGGAAAACTGAAAAGTAATATATCTCACTGTACAGCACAAGAACAAGTTTCCAACGAAAGAACAGAAAAGCAAAGCACTACTTTTAAACAGAATCACCTGTGTGTCGCTCGCTCAATTAGGAATACAGAAAAACTGAAAAGTGTTATCTCGCACTCTACGGCACAGAAACAAGTTTCCATTGAAAGAACAGAAACGCAAAGCACAACTTTGTAAACTAATTCACATATGTGTCGCCTGTTCAATTATTATAACAGGAAAACTGAAAAGTGATATAACCCTAACCCTAACCCTAACCGTAAGGCCCTAACCCTAACCCTAACCCCTAACCCTAACCCTAACCCTAACCTGTAACCCTAACCCTAACCCTAACCCTAACGCTAATCCTAACCCTAACCCTAACCCTATCCCTAACTTGTTCCTAACAGAAACAAGTTTCCTAACAGGGACAAGTTTCCAACGAAAGAATGTAAATGAAAAGCACTACTTTGTAAACTGAATCACATGTGTGTCACTCGCTCAATTAGGAATACAGGAAAACCGAAAAGTGTTATCTCGCACTGTACGGCACAGAAACTAGTTTCCATCGAAAGAACAGAAAAGCAAAGCACAACCTTGTAAACTAATTCACATACGTGTCACCTGTTCAATTATTATAAGAGGAAAACTGAAAAGTGATATAACACACTGTACAGCACAGGAATATGTTTTCATCGAAAGAACAGAAAAGCAAAGCACAACTTTGTAAACTAAATCGCATACGTGTCGCCCGTTCAATTATTACAACAGGAAAACTGAAAAGTGATATATCACACTGTACAGCACAGAAACAAGTTTCCAAGAAGAACAGAAACCCAAAGCACTACTTTGTAAACTAAATCACAAGTGTGTCGCTCACTCAATTAGGAATACAGGGAAACCGGAAAGTGTTATCTCACACTGTATGGCACAGAAACAAGTTTCCAAAGAAAGAACAGAAACGCAAAGCACAACTTTGTAAACTAATTCACATACGTGTCGCCTGTTCAATTATTATAAGAGGAAAACTGAAAAGTGATATAACACACTGTACAGCACAGGAACATGTTTCCATCGAAAGAACAGAAAGGCAAAGCACAACTTTGTAAACTAATTCACATACGTGTCGCCTGTTCAATTATTATAACAGGAAAACTGAAAAGTGATATATCAAATTGTACAGCACAGGAACAAGTTTCAAATGAAAGAACAAAAAAGAAAATCACTAATTTGTAAACTAAATCACATGTGTGTCGCTCGCTCCATTAGGAATACAGGAAAACTGAACAGTAATATATCTCACTGTACAGCACAAGAACAAGTTTCCAACGAAAGAACAGAAAAGCAAAGCACTACTTTTAAACAGAATCACCTGTGTGTCGCTCGCTCAATTAGGAATACAGAAAAACTGAAAAGTGTTATCTCGCACTGTACGGCACAGAAACAAGTTTCCATTGAAAGAACAGAAACGCAAAGCACAACTTTGTAAACTAATTCACATACGTGTCGCCTGTTCAATTATTATAACAGGAAAACTGAAAAGTGATATAACCCTAACCCTAACCCTAACCCTAACGCTAACCCTAACCCTAACCCTAACCCTAACCCTAACCCTAACTTGTTCCTAACAGGAACAAGTTTCCTAACAGGGACAAGTTTCCAACGAAAGAATGTAAATGAAAACACTACTTTGTAAACTGAATCACATGTGTGTCACTCGCTCAATTAGGAATACAGGAAAACCGAAAAGTGTTATCTCGCACTGTACGGCACAGAAACTAGTTTCCATCGAAAGAACAGAAAAGCAAAGCACAACTTTGTAAACTAATTCACATACGTGTCGCCTGTTCAATTATTATAAGAGGAAAACTGAAAAGTGATATAACACACTGTACAGCACAGGAATATGTTTTCATCAAAAGAACAGAAAAGAAGCACAACTTTGTAAACTAAATCACATACGTGTCGCCCGTTCAATTATTACAACAGGAAAACTGAAAAGTGATATATAACACTGTACAGCACAGAAACAAGTTTCCAAGAAGAACAGAAACCCAAAGCACTACTTTGTAAACTAAATCACAAGTGTGTCGCTCACTCAATTAGGAATACAGGGAAACCGGAAAGTGTTATCTCACACTGTATGGCACAGAAACAAGTTTCCAAAGAAAGAACAGAAACGGAAAGCACAACTTTGTAAACTAAATGACACACGTGTCGCCTGTTTAATTATTATAAGAGGAAAACTGAAAAGTGATATAACACACTGTACAGCACAGGAACATGTTTTCATCAAAAGAACAGAAACGCAAAGCACAACTTTGTAAACTAATTCACATACGTGTCGCCTGTTCAATTATTATAAGAGGAAAACTGAAAAGTGATATAACACACTGTACAGCACAGGAACATGTTTTCATCGAAAGAACAGAAAGGCAAAGCAGAATTTTGTAAACTAATTCACATACGTGTCGCCTGTTCAATTATTGTAACAGGAAAACTGAAAAGTGATATATCACATTGTACAGCACAGGAACAAGTTTCAAATGAAAGAACAAAAAAGAAAATCACCTATTTGTAAACTAAATCAAATGTGTGTCGCTCGCTTCATTAGGAATACAGGAAAACTGAAAAGTAATATATCTCACTGTACAGCACAAGAACAAGTTTCCAACGAAAGAACAGAAAAGCAAAGCACTACTTTTAAACAGAATCACCTGTGTGTCGCTCGCTCAATTAGGAATACAGAAAAACTGAAAAGTGTTATCTCGCACTGTACGGCACAGAAACAAGTTTCCATTGAAAGAACAGAAACGCAAAGCACAACTTTGTAAACTAATTCACATACGTGTCGCCTGTTCAATTATTATAACAGGAAAACTGAAAAGTGATATAACCCTAACCCTAACCCTAACCCTAACCCTAACGCTAACCCTAACCCTAACCCTAACCCTAACCCTAACCCTAACTTGTTCCTAACAGGAACAAGTTTCCTAACAGGGACAAGTTTCCAATGAAAGAATGTAAATGAAAACACTACTTTGTAAACTGAATTACATGTGTGTCACTCGCTCAATTAGGAATACAGGAAAACCGAAAAGTGTTATCTCGCACTGTACGGCACAGAAACTAGTTTCCATCGAAAGAACAGAAAAGCAAAGCACAACTTTGTAAACTAATTCACATACGTGTCGCCTGTTCAATTATTATAAGAGGAAAACTGAAAAGTGATATAACACACTGTACAGCACAGGAATATGTTTTCATCAAAAGAACAGAAAAGAAGCACAACTTTGTAAACTAAATCACATACGTGTCGCCCGTTCAATTATTACAACAGGAAAACTGAAAAGTGATATATAACACTGTACAGCACAGAAACAAGTTTCCAAGAAGAACAGAAACCCAAAGCACTACTTTGTAAACTAAATCACAAGTGTGTCGCTCACTCAATTAGGAATACAGGGAAACCGGAAAGTGTTATCTCACACTGTATGGCACAGAAACAAGTTTCCAAAGAAAGAACAGAAACGGAAAGCACAACTTTGTAAACTAAATGACACACGTGTCGCCTGTTTAATTATTATAAGAGGAAAACTGAAAAGTGATATAACACACTGTACAGCACAGGAACATGTTTTCATCAAAAGAACAGAAACGCAAAGCACAACTTTGTAAACTAATTCACATACGTGTCGCCTGTTCAATTATTATAAGAGGAAAACTGAAAAGTGATATAACACACTGTACAGCACAGGAACATGTTTCCATCGAAAGAACAGAAACGCAAAGCACAACTTTGTAAACTAATTCACATACGTGTCGCCTGTTCAATTATTGTAACAGGAAAACTGAAAAGTGATATATCACATTGTACAGCACAGGAACAAGTTTCAAATGAAAGCACAAAAAAGAAAATCACCTATTTGTAAACTAAATCAAATGTGTGTCGCTCGCTTCATTAGGAATACAGGAAAACTGAAAAGTAATATATCTCACTGTACAGCACAAGAACAAGTTTCCAACGAAAGAACAGAAAAGCAAAGCACTACTTTTAAACAGAATCACCTGTGTGTCGCTCGCTCAATTAGGAATACAGAAAAACTGAAAAGTGTTATCTCGCACTGTACGGCACAGAAACAAG
Organism: Meriones unguiculatus; assembly: GCF_030254825.1. Taxonomy (NCBI): domain Eukaryota; kingdom Metazoa; phylum Chordata; class Mammalia; order Rodentia; family Muridae; genus Meriones; species Meriones unguiculatus. The sequence continues at coordinate 2,924,287 of NC_083366.1, forward strand.
TTTCCATTGAAAGAACAGAAACGCAAAGCACAACTTTGTAAACTAATTCACATATGTGTCGCCTGTTCAATTATTATAACAGGAAAACTGAAAAGTGATATAACCCTAACCCTAACCCTAACCCTAAGGCCCTAACCCTAACCCTAACCCCTAACCCTAACCCTAACCCTAACCCTAACCTGTAACCCTAACCCTAACCCTAACCCTAACCCTAACCCTAACGCTAACCCTAACCCTAACCCTAACCCTAACCCTAACTTGTTCCTAACAGAAACAAGTTTCCTAACAGGGACAAGTTTCCAACGAAAGAATGTAAATGAAAAGCACTACTTTGTAAACTGAATCACATGTGTGTCACTCGCTCAATTAGGAATACAGGAAAACCGAAAAGTGTTATCTCGCACTGTACGGCACAGAAACTAGTTTCCATCGAAAGAACAGAAAAGCAAAGCACAACCTTGTAAACTAATTCACATACGTGTCGCCTGTTCAATTATTATAAGAGGAAAACTGAAAAGTGATATAACACACTGTACAGCACAGGAATATGTTTTCATCGAAAGAACAGAAAAGCAAAGCACAACTTTGTAAACTAAATCGCATACGTGTCGCCCGTTCAATTATTACAACAGGAAAACTGAAAAGTGATATATCACACTGTACAGCACAGAAACAAGTTTCCAAGAAGAACAGAAACCCAAAGCACTACTTTGTAAACTAAATCACAAGTGTGTCGCTCACTCAATTAGGAATACAGGGAAACCGGAAAGTGTTATCTCACAATGTATGGCACAGAAACAAGTTTCCAAAGAAAGAACAGAAACGCAAGGCACAACTTTGTAAACTAATTCACATACGTGTCGCCTGTTCAATTATTATAAGAGGAAAACTGAAAAGTGATATAACACACTGTACAGCACAGGAACATGTTTCCATCGAAAGAACAGAAACGCAAAGCACAACTTTGTAAACTAATTCACATACGTGTCGCCTGTTCAATTATTATAACAAGAAAACTGAAAAGTGATATATCACATTGTACAGCACAGGAACAAGTTTCAAATGAAAGAACAAAAAAGAAAATCACTAATTTGTAAACTAAATCACATGTGTGTCGCTCGCTCCATTAGGAATACAGGAAAACTGAACAGTAATATATCTCACTGTACAGCACAAGAACAAGTTTCCAACGAAAGAACAGAAAAGCAAAGCACTACTTTTAAACAGAATCACCTGTGTGTTGCTCGCTCAATTAGGAATACAGGAAAACTGAAAAGTGTTATCTCAAACTGTACGGCACAGAAACAAGTTTCCATTGAAAGAACAGAAACGCAAAGCACAACTTTGTAAACTAATTCACATATGTGTCGCCTGTTCAATTATTATAACAGGAAAACTGAAAAGTGATATAACCCTAACCCTAACCCTAACCCAAAGGCCCTAACCCTAACCCTAACCCTAACCCTAACCCCTAACCCTAACCCTAACCCTAACCCTAACCCTAACACTAACCCTATCCCTTACCCAGCCCTAACCCTAACCCTAACCCTAACCCTAACCCTAACCCTAACCCTAACTCTAACTTGTTCCTAACAGGAACAAGTTTCCAAGGAAAGAACGTAAATGAAAAGCACTACTTTGTAAACTGAATGACATGTGTGTCACTAGCTCAATTAGGAATACAGGAATACCGAAAAGTGTTATATCGCACTTTACGGCACAGAAACTAGTTACCATCGAAAGAACAGAAAAGCAAAGCACAACTTTGTAAACTAAATCACATACATGTCGCCCGTTCAATTATTACAACAGGAAAACTGAAAAGTGATATATCACACTGTACAGCACAGAAACAAGTTTCCAAGAAGAACAGAAACCCAAAGCACTACTTTGTAAACTAAATCACAAGTGTGTCGCTCACTCAATTAGGAATACAGGGAAACTGGAAAGTGTTATCTCACACTGTATGGCACAGAAACAAGTTTCCAAAGAAAGAACAGAAACGGAAAGCACAACTTTGTAAACTAAATGACACACGTGTCGCCTGTTTAATTATTATAAGAGGAAAACTGAAAAGTGATATAACACACTGTACAGCACAGGAACATGTTTTCATCAAAAGAACAGAAACGCAAAGCACAACTTTGTAAACTAATTCACATACGTGTCGCCTGTTCAATTATTATAAGAGGAAAACTGAAAAGTGATATAACACACTGTACAGCACAGGAACATGTTTTCATCGAAAGAACAGAAAGGCAAAGCAGAACTTTGTAAACTAATTCACATACGTGTCGCCTGTTCAATTATTGTAACAGGAAAACTGAAAAGTGATATATCACATTGTACAGCACAGGAACAAGTTTCAAATGAAAGAACAAAAAAGAAAATCACCTATTTGTAAACTAAATCAAATGTGTGTCGCTCGCTTCATTAGGAATACAGGAAAACTGAAAAGTAATATATCTCACTGTACAGCACAAGAACAAGTTTCCAACGAAAGAACAGAAAAGCAAAGCACTACTTTTAAACAGAATCACCTGTGTGTCGCTCGCTCAATTAGGAATACAGAAAAACTGAAAAGTGTTATCTCGCACTGTACGGCACAGAAACAAGTTTCCATTGAAAGAACAGAAACGCAAAGCACAACTTTGTAAACTAATTCACATATGTGTCGCCTGTTCAATTATTATAACAGGAAAACTGAAAAGTGATATAACCCTAACCCTAACCCTAACCCTAACGCTAACCCTAACCCTAACCCTAACCCTAACCCTAACCCTAACTTGTTCCTAACAGGAACAAGTTTCCTAACAGGGACAAGTTTCCAATGAAAGAATGTAAATGAAAACACTACTTTGTAAACTGAATTACATGTGTGTCACTCGCTCAATTAGGAATACAGGAAAACCGAAAAGTGTTATCTCGCACTGTACGGCACAGAAACTAGTTTCCATCGAAAGAACAGAAAAGCAAAGCACAACTTTGTAAACTAATTCACATACGTGTCGCCTGTTCAATTATTATAAGAGGAAAACTGAAAAGTGATATAACACACTGTACAGCACAGGAATATGTTTTCATCAAAAGAACAGAAAAGAAGCACAACTTTGTAAACTAAATCACATACGTGTCGCCCGTTCAATTATTACAACAGGAAAACTGAAAAGTGATATATAACACTGTACAGCACAGAAACAAGTTTCCAAGAAGAACAGAAACCCAAAGCACTACTTTGTAAACTAAATCACAAGTGTGTCGCTCACTCAATTAGGAATACAGGGAAACCGGAAAGTGTTATCTCACACTGTATGGCACAGAAACAAGTTTCCAAAGAAAGAACAGAAACGGAAAGCACAACTTTGTAAACTAAATGACACACGTGTCGCCTGTTTAATTATTATAAGAGGAAAACTGAAAAGTGATATAACACACTGTACAGCACAGGAACATGTTTTCATCAAAAGAACAGAAACGCAAAGCACAACTTTGTAAACTAATTCACATACGTGTCGCCTGTTCAATTATTATAAGAGGAAAACTGAAAAGTGATATAACACACTGTACAGCACAGGAACATGTTTCCATCGAAAGAACAGAAACGCAAAGCACAACTTTGTAAACTAATTCACATACGTGTCGCCTGTTCAATTATTGTAACAGGAAAACTGAAAAGTGATATATCACATTGTACAGCACAGGAACAAGTTTCAAATGAAAGCACAAAAAAGAAAATCACCTATTTGTAAACTAAATCAAATGTGTGTCGCTCGCTTCATTAGGAATACAGGAAAACTGAAAAGTAATATATCTCACTGTACAGCACAAGAACAAGTTTCCAACGAAAGAACAGAAAAGCAAAGCACTACTTTTAAACAGAATCACCTGTGTGTCGCTCGCTCAATTAGGAATACAGAAAAACTGAAAAGTGTTATCTCGCACTGTACGGCACAGAAAAAAGTTTCCATTGAAAGAACAGAAACGCAAAGCACAACTTTGTAAACTAATTCACATATGTGTCGCCTGTTCAATTATTATAACAGGAAAACTGAAAAGTGATATAACCCTAACCCTAACCCTAACCCTAAGGCCCTAACCCTAACCCTAACCCCTAACCCTAACCCTAACCCTAACCCTAACCTGTAACCCTAACCCTAACCCTAACCCTAACCCTAACCCTAACGCTAACCCTAACCCTAACCCTAACCCTAACCCTAACTTGTTCCTAACAGGGACAAGTTTCCAACGAAAGAATGTAAATGAAAAGCACTACTTTGTAAACTGAATCACATGTGTGTCACTCGCTCAATTAGGAATACAGGAAAACCGAAAAGTGTTATCTCGCACTGTACGGCACAGAAACTAGTTTCCATCGAAAGAACAGAAAAGCAAAGCACAACCTTGTAAACTAATTCACATACGTGTCGCCTGTTCAATTATTATAAGAGGAAAACTGAAAAGTGATATAACACACTGTACAGCACAGGAATATGTTTTCATCGAAAGAACAGAAAAGCAAAGCACAACTTTGTAAACTAAATCGCATACGTGTCGCCCGTTCAATTATTACAACAGGAAAACTGAAAAGTGATATATCACACTGTACAGCACAGAAACAAGTTTCCAAGAAGAACAGAAACCCAAAGCACTACTTTGTAAACTAAATCACAAGTGTGTCGCTCACTCAATTAGGAATACAGGGAAACCGGAAAGTGTTATCTCACAATGTATGGCACAGAAACAAGTTTCCAAAGAAAGAACAGAAACGCAAGGCACAACTTTGTAAACTAATTCACATACGTGTCGCCTGTTCAATTATTATAAGAGGAAAACTGAAAAGTGATATAACACACTGTACAGCACAGGAACATGTTTCCATCGAAAGAACAGAAACGCAAAGCACAACTTTGTAAACTAATTCACATACGTGTCGCCTGTTCAATTATTATAACAAGAAAACTGAAAAGTGATATATCACATTGTACAGCACAGGAACAAGTTTCAAATGAAAGAACAAAAAAGAAAATCACTAATTTGTAAACTAAATCACATGTGTGTCGCTCGCTCCATTAGGAATACAGGAAAACTGAACAGTAATATATCTCACTGTACAGCACAAGAACAAGTTTCCAACGAAAGAACAGAAAAGCAAAGCACTACTTTTAAACAGAATCACCTGTGTGTTGCTCGCTCAATTAGGAATACAGGAAAACTGAAAAGTGTTATCTCAAACTGTACGGCACAGAAACAAGTTTCCATTGAAAGAACAGAAACGCAAAGCACAACTTTGTAAACTAATTCACATATGTGTCGCCTGTTCAATTATTATAACAGGAAAACTGAAAAGTGATATAACCCTAACCCTAACCCTAACCCAAAGGCCCTAACCCTAACCCTAACCCTAACCCTAACCCTAACCCTAACCCCTAACCCTAACCCTAACCCTAACCCTAACCCTAACGCTAACCCTATCCCTTACCCAGCCCTAACCCTAACCCTAACCCTAACCCTAACCCTAACTCTAACTTGTTCCTAACAGGAACAAGTTTCCAAGGAAAGAACGTAAATGAAAAGCACTACTTTGTAAACTGAATGACATGTGTGTCACTAGCTCAATTAGGAATACAGGAATACCGAAAAGTGTTATATCGCACTTTACGGCACAGAAACTAGTTACCATCGAAAGAACAGAAAAGCAAAGCACAACTTTGTAAACTAAATCACATACATGTCGCCCGTTCAATTATTACAACAGGAAAACTGAAAAGTGATATATCACACTGTACAGCACAGAAACAAGTTTCCAAGAAGAACAGAAACCCAAAGCACTACTTTGTAAACTAAATCACAAGTGTGTCGCTCACTCAATTAGGAATACAGGGAAACCGGAAAGTGTTATCTCACACTGTATGTCACAGAAACAAGTTTCCAAAGAAAGAACAGAAACGGAAAGCACAACTTTGTAAACTAAATGACACACGTGTCGCCTGTTTAATTATTATAAGAGGAAAACTGAAAAGTGATATAACACACTGTACAGCACAGGAACATGTTTTCATCAAAAGAACAGAAACGCAAAGCACAACTTTGTAAACTAATTCACATACGTGTCGCCTGTTCAATTATTATAAGAGGAAAACTGAAAAGTGATATAACACACTGTACAGCACAGGAACATGTTTCCATCGAAATAACAGAAAGGCAAAGCAGAACTTTGTGAACTAATTCACATACGTGTCGCCTGTTCAATTATTGTAACAGGAAAACTGAAAAGTGATATATCACATTGTACAGCACAGGAACAAGTTTCAAATGAAAGAACAAAAAAGAAAATCACCTATTTGTAAACTAAATCAAATGTGTGTCGCTCGCTTCATTAGGAATACAGGAAAACTGAAAAGTAATATATCTCACTGTACAGCACAAGAACAAGTTTCCAACGAAAGAACAGAAAAGCAAAGCACTACTTTTAAACAGAATCACCTGTGTGTCGCTCGCTCAATTAGGAATACAGAAAAACTGAAAAGTGTTATCTCCCACTGTACGGCACAGAAACAAGTTTCCATTGAAAGAACAGAAACGCAAAGCACAACTTTGTAAACTAATTCACATATGTGTCGCCTGTTCAATTATTATAACAGGAAAACTGAAAAGTGATATAACCCTAACCCTAACCCTAACCCTAAGGCCCTAACCCTAACCCTAACCCCTAACCCTAACCCTAACCCTAACCCTAACCTGTAACCCTAACCCTAACCCTAACCCTAACCCTAACCCTAACCCTAACCCTAACACTAACCCTAACCCTAACCCTAACCCTAACCCTAACTTGTTCCTAACAGAAACAAGTTTCCTAACAGGGACAAGTTTCCAACGAAAGAATGTAAATGAAAAGCACTACTTTGTAAACTGAATCACATGTGTGTCACTCGCTCAATTATTAATACAGGAAAACCGAAAAGTGTTATCTCGCACTGTACGGCACAGAAACTAGTTTCCATCGAAAGAACAGAAAAGCAAAGCACAACCTTGTAAACTAATTCACATACGTGTCGCCTGTTCAATTATTATAAGAGGAAAACTGAAAAGTGATATAACACACTGTACAGCACAGGAATATATTTTCATCGAAAGAACAGAAAAGCAAAGCACAACTTTGTAAACTAAATCGCATACGTGTCGCCCGTTCAATTATTACAACAGGAAAACTGAAAAGTGATATATCACACTGTACAGCACAGAAACAAGTTTCCAAGAAGAACAGAAACCCAAAGCACTACTTTGTAAACTAAATCACAAGTGTGTCGCTCACTCAATTAGGAATACAGGGAAACCGGAAAGTGTTATCTCACAATGTATGGCACAGAAACAAGTTTCCAAAGAAAGAACAGAAACGCAAAGCACAACTTTGTAAACTAATTCACATACGTGTCGCCTGTTCAATTATTATAAGAGGAAAACTGAAAAGTGATATAACACACTGTACAGCACAGGAACATGTTTCCATCGAAAGAACAGAAACGCAAAGCACAACTTTGTAAACTAATTCACATACGTGTCGCCTGTTCAATTATTGTAACAGGAAAACTGAAAAGTGATATATCACATTGTACAGCACAGGAACAAGTTTCAAATGAAAGAACAAAAAAGAAAATCACCTATTTGTAAACTAAATCAAATGTGTGTCGCTCGCTTCATTAGGAATACAGGAAAACTGAAAAGTAATATATCTCACTGTACAGCACAAGAACAAGTTTCCAACGATAGAACAGAAAAGCAAAGCACTACTTTTAAACAGAATCACCTGTGTGTCGCTCGCTCAATTAGGAATACAGAAAAACTGAAAAGTGTTATCTCGCACTGTACGGCACAGAAACAAGTTTCCATTGAAAGAACAGAAAGGCAAAGCACAACTTTGTAAACTAATTCACATACGTGTCGCCTGTTCAATTATTATAACAGGAAAACTGAAAAGTGATATAACCCTAACCCTAACCCTAACCCTAACGCTAACCCTAACCCTAACCCTAACCCTAACCCTAACCCTAACCCTAACTTGTTCCTAACAGGAACAAGTTTCCTAACAGGGACAAGTTTCCAATGAAAGAATGTAAATGAAAACACTACTTTGTAAACTGAATTACATGTGTGTCACTCGCTCAATTAGGAATACAGGAAAACCGAAAAGTGTTATCTCGCACTGTACTGCACAGAAACTAGTTTCCATCGAAAGAACAGAAAAGCAAAGCACAACTTTGTAAACTAATTCACATACGTGTCGCCTGTTCAATTATTATAAGAGGAAAACTGAAAAGTGATATAACACACTGTACAGCACAGGAATATGTTTTCATCAAAAGAACAGAAAAGAAGCACAACTTTGTAAACTAAATCACATACGTGTCGCCCGTTCAATTATTACAACAGGAAAACTGAAAAGTGATATATAACACTGTACAGCACAGAAACAAGTTTCCAAGAAGAACAGAAACCCAAAGCACTACTTTGTAAACTAAATCACAAGTGTGTCGCTCACTCAATTAGGAATACAGGGAAACCGGAAAGTGTTATCTCACACTGTATGGCACAGAAACAAGTTTCCAAAGAAAGAACAGAAACGGAAAGCACAACTTTGTAAACTAAATGACACACGTGTCGCCTGTTTAATTATTATAAGAGGAAAACTGAAAAGTGATATAACACACTGTACAGCACAGGAACATGTTTTCATCAAAAGAACAGAAACGCAAAGCACAACTTTGTAAACTAATTCACATACGTGTCGCCTGTTCAATTATTATAAGAGGAAAACTGAAAAGTGATATAACACACTGTACAGCACAGGAACATGTTTCCATCGAAAGAACAGAAACGCAAAGCACAACTTTGTAAACTAATTCACATACGTGTCGCCTGTTCAATTATTGTAACAGGAAAACTGAAAAGTGATATATCACATTGTACAGCACAGGAACAAGTTTCAAATGAAAGCACAAAAAAGAAAATCACCTATTTGTAAACTAAATCAAATGTGTGTCGCTCGCTTCATTAGGAATACAGGAAAACTGAAAAGTAATATATCTCACTGTACAGCACAAGAACAAGTTTCCAACGAAAGAACAGAAAAGCAAAGCACTACTTTTAAACAGAATCACCTGTGTGTCGCTCGCTCAATTAGGAATACAGAAAAACTGAAAAGTGTTATCTCGCACTGTACGGCACAGAAACAAGTTTCCATTGAAAGAACAGAAACGCAAAGCACAACTTTGTAAACTAATTCACATATGTGTCGCCTGTTCAATTATTATAACAGGAAAACTGAAAAGTGATATAACCCTAACCCTAACCCTAACCCTAAGGCCCTAACCCTAACCCTAACCCCTAACCCTAACCCTAACCCTAACCCTAACCTGTAACCCTAACCCTAACCCTAACCCTAACCCTAACCCTAACGCTAACCCTAACCCTAACCCTAACCCTAACCCTAACTTGTTCCTAACAGAAACAAGTTTCCTAACAGGGACAAGTTTCCAACGAAAGAATGTAAATGAAAAGCACTACTTTGTAAACTGAATCACATGTGTGTCACTCGCTCAATTAGGAATACAGGAAAACCGAAAAGTGTTATCTCGCACTGTACGGCACAGAAACTAGTTTCCATCGAAAGAACAGAAAAGCAAAGCACAACCTTGTAAACTAATTCACATACGTGTCGCCTGTTCAATTATTATAAGAGGAAAACTGAAAAGTGATATAACACACTGTACAGCACAGGAATATGTTTTCATCGAAAGAACAGAAAAGCAAAGCACAACTTTGTAAACTAAATCGCATACGTGTCGCCCGTTCAATTATTACAACAGGAAAACTGAAAAGTGATATATCACACTGTACAGCACAGAAACAAGTTTCCAAGAAGAACAGAAACCCAAAGCACTACTTTGTAAACTAAATCACAAGTGTGTCGCTCACTCAATTAGGAATACAGGGAAACCGGAAAGTGTTATCTCACAATGTATGGCACAGAAACAAGTTTCCAAAGAAAGAACAGAAACGCAAGGCACAACTTTGTAAACTAATTCACATACGTGTCGCCTGTTCAATTATTATAAGAGGAAAACTGAAAAGTGATATAACACACTGTACAGCACAGGAACATGTTTCCATCGAAAGAACAGAAACGCAAAGCACAACTTTGTAAACTAATTCACATACGTGTCGCCTGTTCAATTATTATAACAAGAAAAATGAAAAGTGATATATCACATTGTACAGCACAGGAACAAGTTTCAAATGAAAGAACAAAAAAGAAAATCACTAATTTGTAAACTAAATCACATGTGTGTCGCTCGCTCCATTAGGAATACAGGAAAACTGAACAGTAATATATCTCACTGTACAGCACAAGAACAAGTTTCCAACGAAAGAACAGAAAAGCAAAGCACTACTTTTAAACAGAATCACCTGTGTGTTGCTCGCTCAATTAGGAATACAGGAAAACTGAAAAGTGTTATCTCAAACTGTACGGCACAGAAACAAGTTTCCATTGAAAGAACAGAAACGCAAAGCACAACTTTGTAAACTAATTCACATATGTGTCGCCTGTTCAATTATTATAACAGGAAAACTGAAAAGTGATATAACCCTAACCCTAACCCTAACCCTAACCCAAAGGCCCTAACCCTAACCCTAACCCTAACCCTAACCCTAACCCCTAACCCTAACCCTAACCCTAACCCTAACCCTAACGCTAACCCTATCCCTTACCCAGCCCTAACCCTAACCCTAACCCTAACCCTAACCCTAACCCTAACTCTAACTTGTTCCTAACAGGAACAAGTTTCCAAGGAAAGAACGTAAATGAAAAGCACTACTTTGTAAACTGAATGACATGTGTGTCACTAGCTCAATTAGGAATACAGGAATACCGAAAAGTGTTATATCGCACTTTACGGCACAGAAACTAGTTACCATCGAAAGAACAGAAAAGCAAAGCACAACTTTGTAAACTAAATCACATACATGTCGCCCGTTCAATTATTACAACAGGAAAACTGAAAAGTGATATATCACACTGTACAGCACAGAAACAAGTTTCCAAGAAGAACAGAAACCCAAAGCACTACTTTGTAAACTAAATCACAAGTGTGTCGCTCACTCAATTAGGAATACAGGGAAACCGGAAAGTGTTATCTCACACTGTATGGCACAGAAACAAGTTTCCAAAGAAAGAACAGAAACGGAAAGCACAACTTTGTAAACTAAATGACACACGTGTCGCCTGTTTAATTATTATAAGAGGAAAACTGAAAAGTGATATAACACACTGTACAGCACAGGAACATGTTTTCATCAAAAGAACAGAAACGCAAAGCACAACTTTGTAAACTAATTCACATACGTGTCGCCTGTTCAATTATTATAAGAGGAAAACTGAAAAGTGATATAACACACTGTACAGCACAGGAACATGTTTCCATCGAAATAACAGAAAGGCAAAGCAGAACTTTGTGAACTAATTCACATACGTGTCGCCTGTTCAATTATTGTAACAGGAAAACTGAAAAGTGATATATCACATTGTACAGCACAGGAACAAGTTTCAAATGAAAGAACAAAAAAGAAAATCACCTATTTGTAAACTAAATCAAATGTGTGTCGCTCGCTTCATTAGGAATACAGGAAAACTGAAAAGTAATATATCTCACTGTACAGCACAAGAACAAGTTTCCAACGAAAGAACAGAAAAGCAAAGCACTACTTTTAAACAGAATCACCTGTGTGTCGCTCGCTCAATTAGGAATACAGAAAAACTGAAAAGTGTTATCTCGCACTGTACGGCACAGAAACAAGTTTCCATTGAAAGAACAGAAACGCAAAGCACAACTTTGTAAACTAATTCACATATGTGTCGCCTGTTCAATTATTATAACAGGAAAACTGAAAAGTGATATAACCCTAACCCTAACCCTAACCCTAAGGCCCTAACCCTAACCCTAACCCCTAACCCTAACCCTAACCCTAACCCTAACCCTAACCTGTAACCCTAACCCTAACCCTAACCCTAACCCTAACCCTAACCCTAACCCTAACACTAACCCTAACCCTAACCCTAACCCTAACCCTAACTTGTTCCTAACAGAAACAAGTTTCCTAACAGGGACAAGTTTCCAACGAAAGAATGTAAATGAAAAGCACTACTTTGTAAACTGAATCACATGTGTGTCACTCGCTCAATTATTAATACAGGAAAACCGAAAAGTGTTATCTCGCACTGTACGGCACAGAAACTAGTTTCCATCGAAAGAACAGAAAAGCAAAGCACAACCTTGTAAACTAATTCACATACGTGTCGCCTGTTCAATTATTATAAGAGGAAAACTGAAAAGTGATATAACACACTGTACAGCACAGGAATATATTTTCATCGAAAGAACAGAAAAGCAAAGCACAACTTTGTAAACTAAATCGCATACGTGTCGCCCGGTCAATTATTACAACAGGAAAACTGAAAAGTGATATATCACACTGTACAGCACAGAAACAAGTTTCCAAGAAGAACAGAAACCCAAAGCACTACTTTGTAAACTAAATCACAAGTGTGTCGCTCACTCAATTAGGAATACAGGGAAACCGGAAAGTGTTATCTCACAATGTATGGCACAGAAACAAGTTTCCAAAGAAAGAACAGAAACGCAAAGCACAACTTTGTAAACTAATTCACATACGTGTCGCCTGTTCAATTATTATAAGAGGAAAACTGAAAAGTGATATAACACACTGTACAGCACAGGAACATGTTTCCATCGAAAGAACAGAAACGCAAAGCACAACTTTGTAAACTAATTCACATACGTGTCGCCTGTTCAATTATTATAACAGGAAAACTGAAAAGTGATATATCACATTGTACAGCACAGGAACAAGTTTCAAATGAAAGAACAAAAAAGAAAATCACTAATTTGTAAACTAAATAACATGTGTGTCGCTCGCTCCATTAGGAATACAGGAAAACTGAACAGTAATATATCTCACTGTACAGCACAAGAACAAGTTTCCAACGATAGAACAGAAAAGCAAAGCACTACTTTTAAACAGAATCACCTGTGTGTTGCTCGCTCAATTAGGAATACAGGAAAACTGAAAAGTGTTATCTCAAACTGTACGGCACAGAAACAAGTTTCCATTGAAAGAACAGAAACGCAAAGCACAACTTTGTAAACTAATTCACATATGTGTCGCCTGTTCAATTATTATAACAGGAAAACTGAAAAGTGATATAACCCTAACCCTAACCCTGACCCAAAGGCCCTAACCCTAACCCTAACCCTAACCCTAACCCCTAACCCTAACCCTAACCCTAACCCTAACCCTAACGCTAACCCTATCCCTTACCCAGCCCTAATCCTAACCCTAACCCTAACCCTAACCCTAACTCTAACCCTAACTCTAACTTGTTCCTAACAGGAACAAGTTTCCAAGGAAAGAACGTAAATGAAAAGCACTACTTTGTAAACTGAATCACATGTGTGTCACTCGCTCAATTAGGAATACAGGAATACCGAAAAGTGTTATATCGCACTTTACGGCACAGAAACTAGTTACCATCGAAAGAACAGAAAAGCAAAGCACAACTTTGTAAACTAAATCACATACATGTCGCCCGTTCAATTATTACAACAGGAAAACTGAAAAGTGATATATCACACTGTACAGCACAGAAACAAGTTTCCAAGAAGAACAGAAACCCAAAGCACTACTTTGTAAACTAAATCACAAGTGTGTCGCTCACTCAATTAGGAATACAGGGAAACCGGAAAGTGTTATCTCACACTGTATGTCACAGAAACAAGTTTCCAAAGAAAGAACAGAAACGGAAAGCACAACTTTGTAAACTAAATGACACACGTGTCGCCTGTTTAATTATTATAAGAGGAAAACTGAAAAGTGATATAACACACTGTACAGCACAGGAACATGTTTTCATCAAAAGAACAGAAACGCAAAGCACAACTTTGTAAACTAATTCACATACGTGTCGCCTGTTCAATTATTATAACAGGAAAACTGAAAAGTGATATATCACATTGTACAGCACAGGAACAAGTTTCAAATGAAAGAACAAAAAAGAAAATCACTAATTTGTAAACTAAATCACATGTGTGTCGCTCGCTCCATTAGGAATACAGGAAAACTGAACAGTAATATATCTCACTGTACAGCACAAGAACAAGTTTCAAACGAAAGAACAGAAAAGCATAGCACTACTTTTAAACAGAATCACCTGTGTGTCGCTCGCTCAATTAGGAATACAGAAAAACTGAAAAGTGTTATCTCGCACTGTACGACACAGAAACAAGTTTCCATTGAAAGAACAGAAACGCAAAGCACAACTTTGTAAACTAATTCACATACGTGTCGCCTGTTCAATTATTATAACAGGAAAACTGAAAAGTGATATAACCCTGACCCTAACCCTAACCCTAACGCTAACCCTAACCCTAACCCTAACCCTAACCCTAACCCTAACCCTAACCCTAACCCTAACCCTAACCCTAACTTGTTCCTAACAGGAACAAGTTTCCTAACAGGGACAAGTTTCCAACGAAAGAATGTAAATGAAAACACTACTTTGTAAACTAAATCACATGTGTGTCACTCGCTCAATTAGGAATACAGGAAAACCGAAAAGTGTTATCTCGCACTGTACGGCACAGAAACTAGTTTCCATCGAAAGAACAGAAAAGCAAAGCACAACTTTGTAAACTAATTCACATACGTGTCGCCTGTTCAATTATTATAAGAGGAAAACTGAAAAGTGATATAACACACTGTACAGCACAGGAATATGTTTCCATCGAAATAACAGAAAGGCAAAGCAGAACTTTGTGAACTAATTCACATACGTGGCGCCCGTTCAATTATTACAACAGGAAAACTGAAAAGTGATATATAACACTGTACAGCACAGAAACAAGTTTCCACGAAGAACAGAAACCCAAAGCACTACTTTGTAAACTAAATCACAAGTGTGTCGCTCACTCAATTAGGAATACAGGGAAACCGGAAAGTGTTATCTCACACTGTATGTCACAGAAACAAGTTTCCAAAGAAAGAACAGAAACGGAAAGCACAACTTTGTAAACTAAATGACACACGTGTCGCCTGTTTAATTATTATAAGAGGAAAACTGAAAAGTGATATAACACACTGTACAGCACAGGAACATGTTTTCATCAAAAGAACAGAAACGCAAAGCACAACTTTGTAAACTAATTCACATACGTGTCGCCTGTTCAATTATTATAAGAGGAAAACTGAAAAGTGATATAACACACTGTACAGCACAGGAACATGTTTCCATCGAAATAACAGAAAGGCAAAGCAGAACTTTGTGAACTAATTCACATACGTGTCGCCTGTTCAATTATTGTAACAGGAAAACTGAAAAGTGATATATCACATTGTACAGCACAGGAACAAGTTTCAAATGAAAGAACAAAAAAGAAAATCACCTATTTGTAAACTAAATCAAATGTGTGTCGCTCGCTTCATTAGGAATACAGGAAAACTGAAAAGTAATATATCTCACTGTACAGCACAAGAACAAGTTTCCATTGAAAGAACAGAAAAGCAAAGCACTACTTTTAAACAGAATCACCTGTGTGTCGCTCGCTCAATTAGGAATACAGAAAAACTGAAAAGTGTTATCTCCCACTGTACGGCACAGAAATAAGTTTCCATTGAAAGAACAGAAACGCAAAGCACAACTTTGTAAACTAATTCACATATGTGTCGCCTGTTCAATTATTATAACAGGAAAACTGAAAAGTGATATAACCCTAACCCTAACCCTAACCCTAAGGCCCTAACCCTAACCCTAACCCCTAACCCTAACCCTAACCCTAACCCTAACCTGTAACCCTAACCCTAACCCTAACCCTAACCCTAACCCTAACCCTAACACTAACCCTAACCCTAACCCTAACCCTAACCCTAACCCTAACTTGTTCCTAACAGAAACAAGTTTCCTAAAAGGGACAAGTTTCCAACGAAAGAATGTAAATGAAAAGCACTACTTTGTAAACTGAATCACATGTGTGTCACTCGCTCAATTAGGAATACAGGAAAACCGAAAAGTGTTATCTCGCACTGTACGGCACAGAAACTAGTTTCCATCGAAAGAAAAGAAAAGCAAAGCACAACCTTGTAAACTAATTCACATACGTGTCGCCTGTTCAATTATTATAAGAGGAAAAATGAAAAGTGATATAACACACTGTACAGCACAGGAATATATTTTTATCGAAAGAACAGAAAAGCAAAGCACAACTTTGTAAACTAAATCGCATACGTGTCGCCCGTTCAATTATTACAACAGGAAAACTGAAAAGTGATATATCACACTGTACAGCACAGAAACAAGTTTCCAAGAAGAACAGAAACCCAAAGCACTACTTTGTAAACTAAATCACAAGTGTGTCGCTCACTCAATTAGGAATACAGGGAAACCGGAAAGTGTTATCTCACAATGTATGGCACAGAAACAAGTTTCCAAAGAAAGAACAGAAACGCAAAGCACAACTTTGTAAACTAATTCACATACGTGTCGCCTGTTCAATTATTATAAGAGGAAAACTGAAAAGTGATATAACACACTGTACAGCACAGGAACATGTTTCCATCGAAAGAACAGAAACGCAAAGCACAACTTTGTAAACTAATTCACATACGTGTCGCCTGTTCAATTATTATAACAGGAAAACTGAAAAGTGATATATCACATTGTACAGCACAGGAACAAGTTTCAAATGAAAGAACAAAAAAGAAAATCACTAATTTGTAAACTAAATCACATGTGTGTCACTCGCTCCATTAGGAATACAGGAAAACTGAACAGTAATATATCTCACTGTACAGCACAAGAACAAGTTTCCAACGATAGAACAGAAAAGCAAAGCACTACTTTTAAACAGAATCACCTGTGTGTTGCTCGCTCAATTAGGAATACAGGAAAACTGAAAAGTGTTATCTCAAACTGTACGGCACAGAAACAAGTTTCCATTGAAAGAACAGAAACGCAAAGCACAACTTTGTAAACTAATTCACATATGTGTCGCCTGTTCAATTATTATAACAGGAAAACTGAAAAGTGATTTAACCCTAACCCTAACCCTGACCCAAAGGCCCTAACCCTAACCCTAACCCTAACCCTAACACCTAACCCTAACCCTAACCCTAACCCTAACCCTAACGCTAACCCTATCCCTTACCCAGCCCTAACCCTAATCCTAACCCTAACCCTAACCCTAACCCTAACCCTAACCCTAACTCTAACTTGTTCCTAACAGGAACAAGTTTCCAAGGAAAGAACGTAAATGAAAAGCACTACTTTGTAAACTGAATCACATGTGTGTCACTCGCTCAATTAGGAATACAGGAATACCGAAAAGTGTTATATCGCACTTTACGGCACAGAAACTAGTTACCATCGAAAGATCAGAAAAGCAAAGCACAACTTTGTAAACTAAATCACATACATGTCGCCCGTTCAATTATTACAACAGGAAAACTGAAAAGTGATATATCACACTGTACAGCACAGAAACAAGTTTCCAAGAAGAACAGAAACCCAAAGCACTACTTTGTAAACTAAATCACAAGTGTGTCGCTCACTCAATTAGGAATACAGGGAAACCGGAAAGTGTTATCTCACACTGTATGGCACAGAAACAAGTTTCCAAAGAAAGAACAGAAACGGAAAGCACAACTTTGTAAACTAAATGACACACGTGACACCTGTTTAATTATTATAAGAGGAAAACTGAAAAGTGATATAACACACTGTACAGCACAGGAATATGTTTTCATCGAAAGAACAGAAAAGCAAAGCACAACTTTGTAAACTAAATCGCATACGTGTCGCCCGTTCAATTATTACAACAGGAAAACTGAAAACTGATATATCACACTGTACAGCACAGAAACAAGTTTCCAAGAAGAACAGAAACCCAAAGCACTACTTTGTAAACTAAATCACAAGTGTGTCGCTCACTCAATTAGGAATACAGGGAAACCGGAAAGTGTTATCTCACAATGTATGGCACAGAAACAAGTTTCCAAAGAAAGAACAGAAACGCAAAGCACAACTTTGTAAACTAATTCACATACGTGTCGCCTGTTCAATTATTATAACAGGAAAACTGAGAAGTGATGTATCACATTGTACAGCACAGGAACAAGTTTCAAATGAAAGAACAAAAAAGAAAATCACTAATTTGTAAACTAAATCACATGTGTGTCGCTCGCTCCATTAGGAATACAGGAAAACTGAACAGTAATATATCTCACTGTACAGCACAAGAACAAGTTTCAAACGAAAGAACAGAAAAGCATAGCACTACTTTTAAACAGAATCACCTGTGTGTCGCTCGCTCAATTAGGAATACAGAAAAACTGAAAAGTGTTATCTCGCACTGTACGACACAGAAACAAGTTTCCATTGAAAGAACAGAAACGCAAAGCACAACTTTGTAAACTAATTCACATACGTGTCGCCTGTTCAATTATTATAACAGGAAAACTGAAAAGTGATATAACCCTGACCCTAACCCTAACCCTAACGCTAACCCTAACCCTAACCCTAACCCTAACCCTAACCCTAACCCTAACTTGTTCCTAACAGGAACAAGTTTCCTAACAGGGACAAGTTTCCAACGAAAGAATGTAAATGAAAACACTACTTTGTAAACTAAATCACATGTGTGTCACTCGCTCAATTAGGAATACAGGAAAACCGAAAAGTGTTATCTCGCACTGTACGGCACAGAAACTAGTTTCCATCGAAAGAACAGAAAAGCAAAGCACAACTTTGTAAACTAATTCACATATGTGTCGCCTGTTCAATTATTATAAGAGGAAAACTGAAAAGTGATATAACACACTGTACAGCACAGGAATATGTTTTCATCAAAAGAACAGAAAAGAAGCACAACTTTGTAAACTAAATCACATACGTGTCGCCCGTTCAATTATTACAACAGGAAAACTGAAAAGTGATATATAACACTGTACAGCACAGAAACAAGTTTCCACGAAGAACAGAAACCCAAAGCACTACTTTGTAAACTAAATCACAAGTGTGTCGCTCACTCAATTAGGAATACAGGGAAACCGGAAAGTGTTATCTCACACTGTATGGCACAGAAACAAGTTTCCAAAGAAAGAACAGAAACGGAAAGCACAACTTTGTAAACTAAATGACACACGTGTCGCCTGTTTAATTATTATAAGAGGAAAACTGAAAAGTGATATAACACACTGTACAGCACAGGAACATGTTTTCATCAAAAGAACAGAAACGCAAAGCACAACTTTGTAAACTAATTCACATACGTGTCGCCTGTTCAATTATTATAAGAGGAAAACTGAAAAGTGATATAACACACTGTACAGCACAGGAACATGTTTCCATCGAAAGAACAGAAACGCAAAGCACAACTTTGTAAACTAATTCACATACGTGTCGCCTGTTCAATTATTGTAACAGGAAAACTGAAAAGTGATATAACCCTAACCCTAACCCTAACCCAAAGGCCCTAACCCTAACCCTAACCCTAACCCTAACCCTAACCCCTAACCCTAACCCTAACCCTAACCCTAACCCTAACGCTAACCCTATCCCTTACCCAGCCCTAACCCTAACCCTAACCCTAACCCTAACCCTAACCCTAACCCTAACTCTAACCCTAACTCTAACTTGTTCCTAACAGGAACAAGTTTCCAAGGAAAGAACGTAAATGAAAAGCACTACTTTGTAAACTGAATCACATGTGTGTCACTCGCTCAATTAGGAATACAGGAATACCGAAAAGTGTTATCTCGCACTGTACGGCACAGAAACTAGTTTCCATCGAAAGAACAGAAAAGCAAAGCACAACCTTGTAAACTAATTCACATACGTGTCGCCTGTTCAATTATTATAAGAGGAAAACTGAAAAGTGATATAAAACACTGTACAGCACAGGAATATGTTTTCATCGAAAGAACAGAAAAGCAAAGCACAACTTTGTAAACTAAATCGCATACGTGTCGCCCGTTCAATTATTACAACAGGAAAACTGAAAAGTGATATATCACACTGTACAGCACAGAAACAAGTTTCCAAGAAGAACAGAAACCCAAAGCACTACTTTGTAAACTAAATCACAAGTGTGTCGCTCACTCAATTAGGAATACAGGGAAACCGGAAAGTGTTATCTCACAATGTATGGCACAGAAACAAGTTTCCAAAGAAAGAACAGAAACGCAAAGCACAACTTTGTAAACTAATTCACATACGTGTCGCCTGTTCAATTATTATAAGAAGAAAACTGAAAAGTGATATAACACACTGTACAGCACAGGAACATGTTTCCATCGAAAGAACAGAAACGCAAAGCACAACTTTGTAAACTAATTCACATACGTGTCGCCTGTTCAATTATTATAACAGGAAAACTGAAAAGTGATATATCACATTGTACAGCACAGGAACAAGTTTCAAATGAAAGAACAAAAAAGAAAATCACTAATTTGTAAACTAAATCACATGTGTGTCGCTCGCTCCATTAGGAATACAGGAAAACTGAACAGTAATATATCTCACTGTACAGCACAAGAACAAGTTTCCAACGATAGAACAGAAAAGCAAAGCACTACTTTTAAACAGAATCACCTGTGTGTTGCTCGCTCAATTAGGAATACAGGAAAACTGAAAAGTGTTATCTCAAACTGTACGGCACAGAAACAAGTTTCCATTGAAAGAACAGAAACGCAAAGCACAACTTTGTAAACTAATTCACATATGTGTCGCCTGTTCAATTATTATAACAGGAAAACTGAAAAGTGATATAACCCTAACCCTAACCCTGACCCAAAGGCCCTAACCCTAACCCTAACCCTAACCCTAACCCCTAACCCTAACCCTAACCCTAACCCTAACCCTAACGCTAACCCTATCCCTTACCCAGCCCTAACCCTAACCCTAACCCTAACCCTAACCCTAACCCTAACTCTTATCCTAACTCTAACTTGTTCCTAACAGGAACAAGTTTCCAAGGAAAGAACGTAAATGAAAAGCACTACTTTGTAAACTGAATCACATGTGTGTCACTCGCTCAATTAGGAATACAGGAATACCGAAAAGTGTTATATCGCACTTTACGGCACAGAAACTAGTTACCATCGAAAGAACAGAAAAGCAAAGCACAACTTTGTAAACTAAATCACATACATGTCGCCCGTTCAATTATTACAACAGGAAAACTGAAAAGTGATATATCACACTGTACAGCACAGAAACAAGTTTCCAAGAAGAACAGAAACCCAAAGCACTACTTTGTAAACTAAATCACAAGTGTGTCGCTCACTCAATTAGGAATACAGGGAAACCGGAAAGTGTTATCTCACACTGTATGGCACAGAAACAAGTTTCCAAAGAAAGAACAGAAACGGAAAGCACAACTTTGTAAACTAAATGACACACGTGTCGCCTGTTTAATTATTATAAGAGGAAAACTGAAAAGTGATATAACACACTGTACAGCACAGGAACATGTTTTCATCGAAAGAACAGAAAGGCAAAGCAGAACTTTGTAAACTAATTCACATACGTGTCGCCTGTTCAATTATTGTAACAGGAAAACTGAAAAGTGATATATCACATTGTACAGCACAGGAACAAGTTTCAAATGAAAGAACAAAAAAGAAAATCACCTATTTGTAAACTAAATCAAATGTGTGTCGCTCGCTTCATTAGGAATACAGGAAAACTGAAAAGTAATATATCTCACTGTACAGCACAAGAACAAGTTTCCAACGAAAGAACAGAAAAGCAAAGCACTACTTTTAAACAGAATCACCTGTGTGTCGCTCGCTCAATTAGGAATACAGAAAAACTGAAAAGTGTTATCTCGCACTGTACGGCACAGAAACAAGTTTCCATTGAAAGAACAGAAACGCAAAGCACAACTTTGTAAACTAATTCACATACGTGTCGCCTGTTCAATTATTATAACAGGAAAACTGAAAAGTGATATAACCCTAACCCTAACCCTAACCCTAACGCTAACCCTAACCCTAACCCTAACCCTAACCCTAACCCTAACCCTAACTTGTTCCTAACAGGAACAAGTTTCCTAACAGGGACAAGTTTCCAACGAAAGAATATAAATGAAAACACTACTTTGTAAACTGAATCACATGTGTGTCACTCGCTCAATTAGGAATACAGGAAAACCGAAAAGTGTTATCTCGCACTGTACGGCACAGAAACTAGTTTCCATCGAAAGAACAGAAAAGCAAAGCACAACTTTGTAAACTAATTCACATACGTGTCGCCTGTTCAATTATTATAAGAGGAAAACTGAAAAGTGATATAACACACTGTACAGCACAGGAATATGTTTTCATCAAAAGAACAGAAAAGAAGCACAACTTTATAAACTAAATCACATACGTGTCGCCCGTTCAATTATTACAACAGGAAAACTGAAAAGTGATATATAACACTGTACAGCACAGAAACAAGTTTCCAAGAAGAAAAGAAACCCAAAGCACTACTTTGTAAACTAAATCACAAGTGTGTCGCTCACTCAATTAGGAATACAGGGAAACCGGAAAGTGTTATCTCACACTGTATGGCACAGAAACAAGTTTCCAAAGAAAGAACAGAAATGGAAAGCACAACATTGTAAACTAAATGACACACGTGTCGCCTGTTTAATTATTATAAGAGGAAAACTGAAAAGTGATATAACACACTGTACAGCACAGGAACATGTTTTCATCAAAAGAACAGAAACGCAAAGCACAACTTTGTAAACTAATTCACATACGTGTCGCCTGTTCAATTATTATAAGAGGAAAACTGAAAAGTGATATAACACACTGTACAGCACAGGAACATGTTTCCATCGAAAGAACAGAAACGCAAAGCACAACTTTGTAAACTAATTCACATACGTGTCGCCTGTTCAATTATTGTAACAGGAAAACTGAAAAGTGATATATCACATTGTACAGCACAGGAACAAGTTTCAAATGAAAGAACAAAAAAGAAAATCACCTATTTGTAAACTAAATCAAATGTGTGTCGCTCGCTTCATTAGGAATACAGGAAAACTGAAAAGTAATATATCTCACTGTACAGCACAAGAACAAGTTTCCAACGAAAGAACAGAAAAGCAAAGCACTACTTTTAAACAGAATCACCTGTGTGTCGCTCGCTCAATTAGGAATACAGAAAAACTGAAAAGTGTTATCTCGCACTGTACGGCACAGAAACAAGTTTCCATTGAAAGAACAGAAACGCAAAGCACAACTTTGTAAACTAATTCACATATGTGTCGCCTGTTCAATTATTATAACAGGAAAACTGAAAAGTGATATAACCCTAACCCTAACCCTAACCCAAAGGCCCTAACCCTAACCCTAACCCTAACCCTAACCCTAACCCCTAACCCTAACCCTAACCCTAACCCTAACCCTAACCCTAACGCTAACCCTATCCCTTACCCAGCCCTAACCCTAACCCTAACCCTAACCCTAACCCTAACCCTAACCCTAACCCTAACTCTAACCCTAACTCTAACTTGTTCCTAACAGGAACAAGTTTCCAAGGAAAGAACGTAAATGAAAAGCACTACTTTGTAAACTGAATCACATGTGTGTCACTCGCTCAATTAGGAATACAGGAATACCGAAAAGTGTTATCTCGCACTGTACGGCACAGAAACTAGTTTCCATCGAAAGAACAGAAAAGCAAAGCACAACCTTGTAAACTAATTCACATACGTGTCGCCTGTTCAATTATTATAAGAGGAAAACTGAAAAGTGATATAACACACTGTACAGCACAGGAATATGTTTTCATCGAAAGAACAGAAAAGCAAAGCACAACTTTGTAAACTAAATCGCATACGTGTCGCCCGTTCAATTATTACAACAGGAAAACTGAAAAGTGATATATCACACTGTACAGCACAGAAACAAGTTTCCAAGAAGAACAGAAACCCAAAGCACTACTTTGTAAACTAAATCACAAGTGTGTCGCTCACTCAATTAGGAATACAGGGAAACCGGAAAGTGTTATCTCACAATGTATGGCACAGAAACAAGTTTCCAAAGAAAGAACAGAAACGCAAAGCACAACTTTGTAAACTAATTCACATACGTGTCGCCTGTTCAATTATTATAAGAAGAAAACTGAAAAGTGATATAACACACTGTACAGCACAGGAACATGTTTCCATCGAAAGAACAGAAACGCAAAGCACAACTTTGTAAACTAATTCACATACGTGTCGCCTGTTCAATTATTATAACAGGAAAACTGAAAAGTGATATATCACATTGTACAGCACAGGAACAAGTTTCAAATGAAAGAACAAAAAAGAAAATCACTAATTTGTAAACTAAATCACATGTGTGTCGCTCGCTCCATTAGGAATACAGGAAAACTGAACAGTAATATATCTCACTGTACAGCACAAGAACAAGTTTCCAACGATAGAACAGAAAAGCAAAGCACTACTTTTAAACAGAATCACCTGTGTGTTGCTCGCTCAATTAGGAATACAGGAAAACTGAAAAGTGTTATCTCAAACTGTACGGCACAGAAACAAGTTTCCATTGAAAGAACAGAAACGCAAAGCACAACTTTGTAAACTAATTCACATATGTGTCGCCTGTTCAATTATTATAACAGGAAAACTGAAAAGTGATATAACCCTAACCCTAACCCTGACCCAAAGGCCCTAACCCTAACCCTAACCCTAACCCTAACCCCTAACCCTAACCCTAACCCTAACCCTAACCCTAACGCTAACCCTATCCCTTACCCAGCCCTAACCCTAACCCTAACCCTAACCCTAACCCTAACCCTAACTCTAACCCTAACTCTAACTTGTTCCTAACAGGAACAAGTTTCCAAGGAAAGAACGTAAATGAAAAGCACTACTTTGTAAACTGAATCACATGTGTGTCACTCGCTCAATTAGGAATACAGGAATACCGAAAAGTGTTATATCGCACTTTACGGCACAGAAACTAGTTACCATCGAAAGAACAGAAAAGCAAAGCACAACTTTGTAAACTAAATCACATACATGTCGCCCGTTCAATTATTACAACAGGAAAACTGAAAAGTGATATATCACACTGTACAGCACAGAAACAAGTTTCCAAGAAGAACAGAAACCCAAAGCACTACTTTGTAAACTAAATCACAAGTGTGTCGCTCACTCAATTAGGAATACAGGGAAACCGGAAAGTGTTATCTCACACTGTATGGCACAGAAACAAGTTTCCAAAGAAAGAACAGAAACGGAAAGCACAACTTTGTAAACTAAATGACACACGTGTCGCCTGTTTAATTATTATAAGAGGAAAACTGAAAAGTGATATAACACACTGTACAGCACAGGAACATGTTTTCATCGAAAGAACAGAAAGGCAAAGCAGAACTTTGTAAACTAATTCACATACGTGTCGCCTGTTCAATTATTGTAACAGGAAAACTGAAAAGTGATATATCACATTGTACAGCACAGGAACAAGTTTCAAATGAAAGAACAAAAAAGAAAATCACCTATTTGTAAACTAAATCAAATGTGTGTCGCTCGCTTCATTAGGAATACAGGAAAACTGAAAAGTAATATATCTCACTGTACAGCACAAGAACAAGTTTCCAACGAAAGAACAGAAAAGCAAAGCACTACTTTTAAACAGAATCACCTGTGTGTCGCTCGCTCAATTAGGAATACAGAAAAACTGAAAAGTGTTATCTCGCACTGTACGGCACAGAAACAAGTTTCCATTGAAAGAACAGAAACGCAAAGCACAACTTTGTAAACTAATTCACATACGTGTCGCCTGTTCAATTATTATAACAGGAAAACTGAAAAGTGATATAACCCTAACCCTAACCCTAACCCTAACGCTAACCCTAACCCTAACCCTAACCCTAACCCTAACCCTAACCCTAACTTGTTCCTAACAGGAACAAGTTTCCTAACAGGGACAAGTTTCCAACGAAAGAATATAAATGAAAACACTACTTTGTAAACTGAATCACATGTGTGTCACTCGCTCAATTAGGAATACAGGAAAACCGAAAAGTGTTATCTCGCACTGTACGGCACAGAAACTAGTTTCCATCGAAAGAACAGAAAAGCAAAGCACAACTTTGTAAACTAATTCACATACGTGTCGCCTGTTCAATTATTATAAGAGGAAAACTGAAAAGTGATATAACACACTGTACAGCACAGGAATATGTTTTCATCAAAAGAACAGAAAAGAAGCACAACTTTATAAACTAAATCACATACGTGTCGCCCGTTCAATTATTACAACAGGAAAACTGAAAAGTGATATATAACACTGTACAGCACAGAAACAAGTTTCCAAGAAGAACAGAAACCCAAAGCACTACTTTGTAAACTAAATCACAAGTGTGTCGCTCACTCAATTAGGAATACAGGGAAACCGGAAAGTGTTATCTCACACTGTATGGCACAGAAACAAGTTTTCAAAGAAAGAACAGAAACGGAAAGCACAACATTGTAAACTAAATGACACACGTGTCGCCTGTTTAATTATTATAAGAGGAAAACTGAAAAGTGATATAACACACTGTACAGCACAGGAACATGTTTTCATCAAAAGAACAGAAACGCAAAGCACAACTTTGTAAACTAATTCACATACGTGTCGCCTGTTCAATTATTATAAGAGGAAAACTGAAAAGTGATATAACACACTGTACAGCACAGGAACATGTTTCCATCGAAAGAACAGAAACGCAAAGCACAACTTTGTAAACTAATTCACATACGTGTCGCCTGTTCAATTATTGTAACAGGAAAACTGAAAAGTGATATATCACATTGTACAGCACAGGAACAAGTTTCAAATGAAAGAACAAAAAAGAAAATCACCTATTTGTAAACTAAATCAAATGTGTGTCGCTCGCTTCATTAGGAATACAGGAAAACTGAAAAGTAATATATCTCACTGTACAGCACAAGAACAAGTTTCCAACGAAAGAACAGAAAAGCAAAGCACTACTTTTAAACAGAATCACCTGTGTGTCGCTCGCTCAATTAGGAATACAGAAAAACTGAAAAGTGTTATCTCGCACTGTACGGCACAGAAACAAGTCTCCATTGAAAGAACAGAAACGCAAAGCACAACTTTGTAAACTAATTCACATATGTGTCGCCTGTTCAATTATTATAACAGGAAAACTGAAAAGTGATATAACCCTAACCCTAACCCTAACCCAAAGGCCCTAACCCTAACCCTAACCCTAACCCTAACCCTAACCCCTAACCCTAACCCTAACCCTAACCCTAACCCTAACGCTAACCCTATCCCTTACCCAGCCCTAACCCTAACCCTAACCCTAACCCTAACCCTAACCCTAACCCTAACTCTAACCCTAACTCTAACTTGTTCCTAACAGGAACAAGTTTCCAAGGAAAGAACGTAAATGAAAAGCACTACTTTGTAAACTGAATCACATGTGTGTCACTCGCTCAATTAGGAATACAGGAATACCGAAAAGTGTTATCTCGCACTGTACGGCACAGAAACTAGTTTCCATCGAAAGAACAGAAAAGCAAAGCACAACCTTGTAAACTAATTCACATACGTGTCGCCTGTTCAATTATTATAAGAGGAAAACTGAAAAGTGATATAACACACTGTACAGCACAGGAATATGTTTTCATCGAAAGAACAGAAAAGCAAAGCACAACTTTGTAAACTAAATCGCATACGTGTCGCCCGTTCAATTATTACAACAGGAAAACTGAAAAGTGATATATCACACTGTACAGCACAGAAACAAGTTTCCAAGAAGAACAGAAACCCAAAGCACTACTTTGTAAACTAAATCACAAGTGTGTCGCTCACTCAATTAGGAATACAGGGAAACCGGAAAGTGTTATCTCACAATGTATGGCACAGAAACAAGTTTCCAAAGAAAGAACAGAAACGCAAAGCACAACTTTGTAAACTAATTCACATACGTGTCGCCTGTTCAATTATTATAAGACGAAAACTGAAAAGTGATATAACACACTGTACAGCACAGGAACATGTTTCCATCGAAAGAACAGAAACGAAAAGCACAACTTTGTAAACTAATTCACATACGTGTCGCCTGTTCAATTATTATAACAGGAAAACTGAAAAGTGATATATCACATTGTACAGCACAGGAACAAGTTTCAAATGAAAGAACAAAAAAGAAAATCACTAATTTGTAAACTAAATCACATGTGTGTCGCTCGCTCCATTAGGAATACAGGAAAACTGAACAGGAATATATCTCACTGTACAGCACAAGAACAAGTTTCCAACGATAGAACAGAAAAGCAAAGCACTACTTTTAAACAGAATCACCTGTGTGTTGCTCGCTCAATTAGGAATACAGGAAAACTGAAAAGTGTTATCTCAAACTGTACGGCACAGAAACAAGTTTCCATTGAAAGAACAGAAACGCAAAGCACAACTTTGTAAACTAATTCACATATGTGTCGCCTGTTCAATTATTATAACAGGAAAACTGAAAAGTGATATAACCCTAACCCTAACCCTGACCCAAAGGCCCTAACCCTAACCCTAACCCTAACCCTAACCCCTAACCCTAACCCTAACCCTAACCCTAACCCTAACGCTAACCCTATCCCTTACCCAGCCCTAACCCTAACCCTAACCCTAACCCTAACCCTAACCCTAACTCTAACCCTAACTCTAACTTGTTCCTAACAGGAACAAGTTTCCAAGGAAAGAACGTAAATGAAAAGCACTACTTTGTAAACTGAATCACATGTGTGTCACTCGCTCAATTAGGAATACAGGAATACCGAAAAGTGTTATATCGCACTTTACGGCACAGAAACTAGTTACCATCGAAAGAACAGAAAAGCAAAGCACAACTTTGTAAACTAAATCACATACATGTCGCCCGTTCAATTATTACAACAGGAAAACTGAAAAGTGATATATCACACTGTACAGCACAGAAACAAGTTTCCAAGAAGAACAGAAACCCAAAGCACTACTTTGTAAACTAAATCACAAGTGTGTCGCTCACTCAATTAGGAATACAGGGAAACCGGAAAGTGTTATCTCACACTGTATGGCACAGAAACAAGTTTCCAAAGAAAGAACAGAAACGGAAAGCACAACTTTGTAAACTAAATGACACACGTGTCGCCTGTTTAATTATTATAAGAGGAAAACTGAAAAGTGATATAACACACTGTACAGCACAGGAACATGTTTTCATCGAAAGAACAGAAAGGCAAAGCAGAACTTTGTAAACTAATTCACATACGTGTCGCCTGTTCAATTATTGTAACAGGAAAACTGAAAAGTGATATATCACATTGTACAGCACAGGAACAAGTTTCAAATGAAAGAACAAAAAAGAAAATCACCTATTTGTAAACTAAATCAAATGTGTGTCGCTCGCTTCATTAGGAATACAGGAAAACTGAAAAGTAATATATCTCACTGTACAGCACAAGAACAAGTTTCCAACGAAAGAACAGAAAAGCAAAGCACTACTTTTAAACAGAATCACCTGTGTGTCGCTCGCTCAATTAGGAATACAGAAAAACTGAAAAGTGTTATCTCGCACTGTACGGCACAGAAACAAGTTTCCATTGAAAGAACAGAAACGCAAAGCACAACTTTGTAAACAAATTCACATACGTGTCGCCTGTTCAATTATTATAACAGGAAAACTGAAAAGTGATATAACCCTAACCCTAACCCTAACCCTAACGCTAACCCTAACACTAACCCTAACCCTAACCCTAACCCTAACCCTAACTTGTTCCTAACAGGAACAAGTTTCCTAACAGGGACAAGTTTCCAACGAAAGAATGTAAATGAAAACACTACTTTGTAAACTGAATCACATGTGTGTCACTCGCTCAATTAGGAATACAGGAAAACCGAAAAGTGTTATCTCGCACTGTACGGCACAGAAACTAGTTTCCATCGAAAGAACAGAAAAGCAAAGCACAACTTTGTAAACTAATTCACATACGTGTCGCCTGTTCAATTATTATAAGAGGAAAACAGAAAAGTGATATAACACACTGTACAGCACAGGAATATGTTTTCATCAAAAGAACAGAAAAGAAGCACAACTTTATAAACTAAATCACATACGTGTCGCCCGTTCAATTATTACAACAGGAAAACTGAAAAGTGATATATAACACTGTACAGCACAGAAACAAGTTTCCAAGAAGAACAGAAACCCAAAGCACTACTTTGTAAACTAAATCACAAGTGTGTCGCTCACTCAATTAGGAATACAGGGAAACCGGAAAGTGTTATCTCACACTGTATGGCACAGAAACAAGTTTCCAAAGAAAGAACAGAAACGGAAAGCACAACATTGTAAACTAAATGACACACGTGTCGCCTGTTTAATTATTATAAGAGGAAAACTGAAAAGTGATATAACACACTGTACAGCACAGGAACATGTTTTCATCAAAAGAACAGAAACGCAAAGCACAACTTTGTAAACTAATTCACATACGTGTCGCCTGTTCAATTATTATAAGAGGAAAACTGAAAAGTGATATAACACACTGTACAGCACAGGAACATGTTTCCATCGAAAGAACAGAAACGCAAAGCACAACTTTGTAAACTAATTCACATACGTGTCGCCTGTTCAATTATTGTAACAGGAAAACTGAAAAGTGATATATCACATTGTACAGCACAGGAACAAGTTTCAAATGAAAGAATAAAAAAGAAAATCACATATTTGTAAATTAAATCAAATGTGTGTCGCTCGCTTCATTAGGAATACAGGAAAACTGAAAAGTAATATATCTCACTGTACAGCACAAGAACAAGTTTCCAACGAAAGAACAGAAAAGCAAAGCACTACTTTTAAACAGAATCACCTGTGTGTCGCTCGCTCAATTAGGAATACAGAAAAACTGAAAAGTGTTATCTCGCACTGTACGGCACAGAAACAAGTTTCCATTGAAAGAACAGAAACGCAAAGCACAACTTTGTAAACTAATTCACATATGTGTCGCCTGTTCAATTATTATAACAGGAAAACTGAAAAGTGATATAAGCCTAACCCTAACCCTAACCCTAAGGCCCTAACCCTAACCCTAACCCCTAACCCTAACCCTAACCCTAACCTGTAACCCTAACCCTAACCCTAACCCTAACCCTAACGCTAACCCTAACCCTAACCCTAACCCTAACCCTAACTTGTTCCTAACAGAAACAAGTTTCCTAACAGGGACAAGTTTCCAACGAAAGAATGTAAATGAAAAGCACTACTTTGTAAACTGAATCACATGTGTGTCACTCGCTCAATTAGGAATACAGGAAAACCGAAAAGTGTTATCTCGCACTGTACGGCACAGAAACTAGTTTCCATCGAAAGAACAGAAAAGCAAAGCACAACCTTGTAAACTAATTCACATACGTGTCGCCTGTTCAATTATTATAAGAGGAAAACTGAAAAGTGATATAACACACTGTACAGCACAGGAATATGTTTTCATCGAAAGAACAGAAAAGCAAAGCACAACTTTGTAAACTAAATCGCATACGTGTCGCCCGTTCAATTATTACAACAGGAAAACTGAAAAGTGATATATCACACTGTACAGCACAGAAACAAGTTTCCAAGAAGAACAGAAACCCAAAGCACTACTTTGTAAACTAAATCACAAGTGTGTCGCTCACTCAATTAGGAATACAGGGAAACCGGAAAGTGTTATCTCACACTGTATGGCACAGAAACAAGTTTCCAAAGAAAGAACAGAAACGGAAAGCACAACTTTGTAAACTAAATGACACACGTGTCGCCTGTTTAATTATTATAAGAGGAAAACTGAAAAGTGATATAACACACTGTACAGCACAGGAACATGTTTTCATCGAAAGAACAGAAAGGCAAAGCAGAACTTTGTAAACTAATTCACATACGTGTCGCCTGTTCAATTATTGTAACAGGAAAACTGAAAAGTGATATATCACATTGTACAGCACAGGAACAAGTTTCAAATGAAAGAACAAAAAAGAAAATCACCTATTTGTAAACTAAATCAAATGTGTGTCGCTCGCTTCATTAGGAATACAGGAAAACTGAAAAGTAATATATCTCACTGTACAGCACAAGAACAAGTTTCCAACGAAAGAACAGAAAAGCAAAGCACTACTTTTAAACAGAATCACCTGTGTGTCGCTTGCTCAATTAGGAATACAGAAAAACTGAAAAGTGTTATCTCGCACTGTACGGCACAGAAACAAGTTTCCATTGAAAGAACAGAAACGCAAAGCACAACTTTGTAAACAAATTCACATACGTGTCGCCTGTTCAATTATTATAACAGGAAAACTGAAAAGTGATATAACCCTAACCCTAACCCTAACCCTAACGCTAACCCTAACACTAACCCTAACCCTAACCCTAACCCTAACCCTAACTTGTTCCTAACAGGAACAAGTTTCCTAACAGGGACAAGTTTCCAACGAAAGAATGTAAATGAAAACACTACTTTGTAAACTGAATCACATGTGTGTCACTCGCTCAATTAGGAATACAGGAAAACCGAAAAGTGTTATCTCGCACTGTACGGCACAGAAACTAGTTTCCATCGAAAGAACAGAAAAGCAAAGCACAACTTTGTAAACTAATTCACATACGTGTCGCCTGTTCAATTATTATAAGAGGAAAACAGAAAAGTGATATAACACACTGTACAGCACAGGAATATGTTTTCATCAAAAGAACAGAAAAGAAGCACAACTTTATAAACTAAATCACATACGTGTCGCCCGTTCAATTATTACAACAGGAAAACTGAAAAGTGATATATAACACTGTACAGCACAGAAACAAGTGTCCAAGAAGAACAGAAACCCAAAGCACTACTTTGTAAACTAAATCACAAGTGTGTCGCTCACTCAATTAGGAATACAGGGAAACCGGAAAGTGTTATCTCACACTGTATGGCACAGAAACAAGTTTCCAAAGAAAGAACAGAAACGGAAAGCACAACATTGTAAACTAAATGACACACGTGTCGCCTGTTTAATTATTATAAGAGGAAAACTGAAAAGTGATATAACACACTGTACAGCACAGGAACATGTTTTCATCAAAAGAACAGAAACGCAAAGCACAACTTTGTAAACTAATTCACATACGTGTCGCCTGTTCAATTATTATAAGAGGAAAACTGAAAAGTGATATAACACACTGTACAGCACAGGAACATGTTTCCATCGAAAGAACAGAAACGCAAAGCACAACTTTGTAAACTAATTCACATACGTGTCGCCTGTTCAATTATTGTAACAGGAAAACTGAAAAGTGATATATCACATTGTACAGCACAGGAACAAGTTTCAAATGAAAGAATAAAAAAGAAAATCACATATTTGTAAACTAAATCAAATGTGTGTCGCTCGCTTCATTAGGAATACAGGAAAACTGAAAAGTAATATATCTCACTGTACAGCACAAGAACAAGTTTCCAACGAAAGAACAGAAAAGCAAAGCACTACTTTTAAACAGAATCACCTGTGTGTCGCTCGCTCAATTAGGAATACAGAAAAACTGAAAAGTGTTATCTCGCACTGTACGGCACAGAAACAAGTTTCCATTGAAAGAACAGAAACGCAAAGCACAACTTTGTAAACTAATTCACATATGTGTCGCCTGTTCAATTATTATAACAGGAAAACTGAAAAGTGATATAAGCCTAACCCTAACCCTAACCCTAAGGCCCTAACCCTAACCCTAACCCCTAACCCTAACCCTAACCCTAACCTGTAACCCTAACCCTAACCCTAACCCTAACCCTAACCCTAACCCTAACGCTAACCCTAACCCTAACCCTAACCCTAACCCTAACTTGTTCCTAACAGAAACAAGTTTCCTAACAGGGACAAGTTTCCAACGAAAGAATGTAAATGAAAAGCACTACTTTGTAAACTGAATCACATGTGTGTCACTCGCTCAATTAGGAATACAGGAAAACCGAAAAGTGTTATCTCGCACTGTACGGCACAGAAACTAGTTTCCATCGAAAGAACAGAAAAGCAAAGCACAACCTTGTAAACTAATTCACATACGTGTCGCCTGTTCAATTATTATAAGAGGAAAACTGAAAAGTGATATAACACACTGTACAGCACAGGAATATGTTTTCATCGAAAGAACAGAAAAGCAAAGCACAACTTTGTAAACTAAATCGCATACGTGTCGCCCGTTCAATTATTACAACAGGAAAACTGAAAAGTGATATATCACACTGTACAGCACAGAAACAAGTTTCCAAGAAGAACAGAAACCCAAAGCACTACTTTGTAAACTAAATCACAAGTGTGTCGCTCACTCAATTAGGAATACAGGGAAACCGGAAAGTGTTATCTCACAATGTATGGCACAGAAACAAGTTTCCAAAGAAAGAACAGAAACGCAAAGCACAACTTTGTAAACTAATTCACATACGTGTCGCCTGTTCAATTATTATAAGAGGAAAACTGAAAAGTGATATAACACACTCTACAGCACAGGAACATGTTTCCATCGAAAGAACAGAAACGCAAAGCACAACTTTGTAAACTAATTAACATACGTGTCGCCTGTTCAATTATTATAACAGGAAAACTGAAAAGTGATATATCACATTGTACAGCACAGGAACAAGTTTCAAATGAAAGAACAAAAAAGAAAATCACTAATTTGTAAACTAAATCACATGTGTGTCGCTCGCTCCATTAGGAATACAGGAAAACTGAACAGTAATATATCTCACTGTACAGCACAAGAACAAGTTTCCAACGAAAGAACAGAAAAGCAAAGCACTACTTTTAAACAGAATCACCTGTGTGTTGCTCGCTCAATTAGGAATACAGGAAAACTGAAAAGTGTTATCTCGCACTGTACGGCCCAGAAACAAGTTTCCATTGAAAGAACAGAAACGCAAAGCACAACTTTGTAAACTAATTCACATATGTGTCGCCTGTTCAATTATTATAACAGGAAAACTGAAAAGTGATATAACCCTAACCCTAACCCTAACCCAAAGGCCCTAACCCTAACCCTAACCCTAACCCTAACCCCTAACCCTAACCCTAACCCTAACCCTAACGCTAACCCTATCCCTTACCCAGCCCTAACCCTAACCCTAACCCTAACCCTAACCCTAACTCTAACCCTAACTCTAACTTGTTCCTAACAGGAACAAGTTTACAAGGAAAGAACGTAAATGAAAAGCACTACTTTGTAAACTGAATCACATGTGTGTCACTCGCTCAATTAGGAATACAGGAATACCGAAAAGTGTTATATCGCACTTTACGGCACAGAAACTAGTTACCATCGAAAGAACAGAAAAGCAAAGCACAACTTTGTAAACTAAATCACATACATGTCGCCCGTTCAATTATTACAACAGGAAAACTGAAAAGTGATATATCACACTGTACAGCACAGAAACAAGTTTCCAAGAAGAACAGAAACCCAAAGCACTACTTTGTAAACTAAATCACAAGTGTGTCGCTCACTCAATTAGGAATACAGGGAAACCGGAAAGTGTTATCTCACACTGTATGGCACAGAAACTAGTTTCCAAAGAAAGAACAGAAACGGAAAGCACAACTTTGTAAACTAAATGACACACGTGTCGCCTGTTTAATTATTATAAGAGGAAAACTGAAAAGTGATATAACACACTGTACAGCACAGGAACATGTTTTCATCAAAAGAACAGAAACGCAAAGCACAACTTTGTAAACTAATTCACATACGTTTCGCCTGTTCAATTATTATAAGAGGAAAACTGAAAAGTGATATAACACACTGTACAGCACAGGAACATGTTTCCATCGAAAGAACAGAAAGGCAAAGCAGTACTTTTTGAACTAATTCACATACGTGTCGCCTGTTCAATTATTATAACAGGAAAACTGAAAAGTGATATATCACATTGTACAGCACAGGAACAAGTTTCAAATGAAAGAACAAAAAAGAAAATCACCTATTTGTAAAATAAATCAAATGTGTGTCGCTCGCTTCATTAGGAATACAGGAAAACTGAAAAGTAATATATCTCACTGTACAGCACAAGAACAAGTTTCCAACGAAAGAACAGAAAAGCAAAGCACTACTTTTAAACAGAATCACCTGTGTGTCGCTCGCTCAATTAGGAATACAGAAAAACTGAAAAGTGTTATCTCGCACTGTACGGCACAGAAACAAGTTTCCATTGAAAGAACAGAAACGCAAAGCACAACTTTGTAAACTAATTCACATATGTGTCGCCTGTTCAATTATTATAACAGGAAAACTGAAAAGTGATATAACCCTAACCCTAACCCTAACCCTAAGGCCCTAACCCTAACCCTAAACCCTAACCCTAACCCTAACCCTAACCCTAACCCTAACCTGTAACCCTAACCCTAACCCTAACCCTAACCCTAACCCTAACTCTAACCCTAACCCTAACCCTAACCCTAACCCTAACTTGTTCCTAACAGGAACAAGTTTCCTAACAGGGACAAGTTTCCAACGAAAGAATGTAAATGAAAAGCACTACTTTGTAAACTGAATCACATGTGTGTCACTCGCTCAATTAGGAATACAGGAAAACCGAAAAGTGTTATCTCGCACTGTACGGCACAGAAACTAGTTTCCATCGAAAGAACAGAAAAGCAAAGCACAACCTTGTAAACTAATTCACATACGTGTCGCCTGTTCAATTATTATAAGAGGAAAACTGAAAAGTGATATAACACACTGTACAGCACAGGAATATGTTTTCATCGAAAGAACAGAAAAGCAAAGCACAACTTTGTAAACTAAATCGCATACGTGTCGCCCGTTCAATTATTACAACAGGAAAACTGAAAAGTGATATATCACACTGTACAGCACAGAAACAAGTTTCCAAGAAGAACAGAAACCCAAAGCACTACTTTGTAAACTAAATCACAAGTGTGTCGCTCACTCAATTAGGAATACAGGGAAACCGGAAAGTGTTATCTCACAATGTATGGCACAGAAACAAGTTTCCAAAGAAAGAACAGAAACGCAAAGCACAACTTTGTAAACTAATTCACATACGTGTCGCCTGTTCAATTATTATAAGAGGAAAACTGAAAAGTGATATAACACACTGTACAGCACAGGAACATGTTTCCATCGAAAGAACAGAAACGCAAAGCACAACTTTGTAAACTAATTCACATATGTGTCGCCTGTTCAATTATTATAACAGGAAAACTGAAAAGTGATATAACCCTAACCCTAACCCTAACCCAAAGACCCTAACCCTAACCCTAACCCTAACCCTAACCCTAACCCCTAACCCTAACCCTAACCCTAACCCTAACCCTAACCCTAACCCTATCCCTTACCCAGCCCTAACCCTAACCCTAACCGTAACCCTAACCCTAACCCTAACCCTAACCCTAACTCTAACCCTAACTCTAACTTGTTCCTAACAGAAACAAGTTTCCAAGGAAAGAACGTAAATGAAAAGCACTACTTTGTAAACTGAATCACATGTGTGTCACTCGCTCAATTAGGAATACAGGAAAACCGAAAAGTGTTATCTCTCACTGTACGGCACAGAAACTAGTTTCCATCGAAAGAACAGAAAATCAAAGCACAACTTTGTAAACTAAATCACATACGTGTCGCCCGTTCAATTACTACAACAGGAAAACTGAAAAGTGATATATCACACTGTACAGCACAGAAACAAGTTTCCAAGAAGAACAGAAACCCAAAGCACTACTTTGTAAACTAAATCACAAGTGTGTCGCTCACTCAATTAGGAATACAGGGAAACCGGAAAGTGTTATCTCACACTGTATGGCACAGAAACAAGTTTCCAAAGAAAGAACAGAAACGCAAAGCACAACTTTGTAAACTAAATGACATACGTGTCGCCTATTCAATGAGTATAAGAGGAAAACTGAAAAGTGATATAACACACTGTACAGCACAGGAACATGTTTCCATCGAAAGAACAGAAACGCAAAGCACAACTTTGTAAACTAATTCACATACGTGTCGCCTGTTCAATTATTATAACAGGAAAACTGAAAAGTGATATATCACATTGTACAGCACAGGAACAAGTTTCAAATGAAAGAACAAAAAAGAAAATCACTAATTTGTAAACTAAATCACATGTGTGTCGCTCGCTCCATTAGGAATACAGGAAAACTGAACAGTAATATATCTCACTGTACAGCACAAGAACAAGTTTCCAACGAAAGAACAGAAAAGCAAAGCACTACTTTTAAACAGAATCACCTGTGTGTTGCTCGCTCAATTAGGAATACAGGAAAACTGAAAAGTGTTATCTCGCACTGTACGGCACAGAAACAAGTTTCCATTGAAAGAACAGAAACGCAAAGCACAACTTTGTAAACTAATTCACATATGTGTCGCCTGTTCAATTATTATAACAGGAAAACTGAAAAGTGATATAACCCTAACCCTAACCCTAACCCTAAGGCCCTAACCCTAACCCTAACCCCTAACCCTAACCCTAACCCTAACCCTAACCTGTAACCCTAACCCTAACCCTAACCCTAACCCTAACCCTAACGCTAACCCTAACCCTAACCCTAACCCTAACCCTAACTTGTTCCTAACAGAAACAAGTTTCCTAACAGGGACGAGTTTCCAACGAAAGAATGTAAATGAAAAGCACTAGTTTGTAAACTGAATCACATGTGTGTCACTCGCTCAATTAGGAATACAGGAAAACCGAAAAGTGTTATCTCGCACTGTACGGCACAGAAACTAGTTTCCATCGAAAGAACAGAAAAGCAAAGCACAACCTTGTAAACTAATTCACATACGTGTCGCCTGTTCAATTATTATAAGAGGAAAACTGAAAAGTGATATAACACACTGTACAGCACAGGAATATGTTTTCATCGAAAGAACAGAAAAGCAAAGCACAACTTTGTAAACTAAATCGCATACGTGTCGCCTGTTCAATTATTACAACAGGAAAACTGAAAAGTGATATATCACACTGTACAGCACAGAAACAAGTTTCCAAGAAGAACAGAAACCCAAAGCACTACTTTGTAAACTAAATCACAAGTGTGTCGCTCACTCAATTAGGAATACAGGGAAACCGGAAAGTGTTATCTCACAATGTATGGCACAGAAACAAGTTTCCAAAGAAAGAACAGAAACGCAAAGCACAACTTTGTAAACTAATTCACATACGTGTCGCCTGTTCAATTATTATAAGAGGAAAACTGAAAAGTGATATAACACACTGTACAGCACAGGAACATGTTTCCATCGAAAGAACAGAAACGCAAAGCACAACTTTGTAAACTAATTCACATACGTGTCGCCTGTTCAATTATTATAACAGGAAAACTGAAAAGTGATATATCACATTGTACAGCACAGGAACAAGTTTCAAATGAAAGAACAAAAAAGAAAATCACTAATTTGTAAACTAAATCACATGTGTGTCGCTCGCTCCATTAGGAATACAGGAAAACTGAACAGTAATATATCTCACTGTACAGCACAAGAACAAGTTTCCAACGATAGAACAGAAAAGCAAAGCACTACTTTTAAACAGAATCACCTGTGTGTTGCTCGCTCAATTAGGAATACAGGAAAACTGAAAAGTGTTATCTCAAACTGTACGGCACAGAAACAAGTTTCCATTGAAAGAACAGAAACGCAAAGCACAACTTTGTAAACTAATTCACATATGTGTCGCCTGTTCAATTATTATAACAGGAAAACTGAAAAGTGATATAACCCTAACCCTAACCCTAACCCAAAGGCCCTAACCCTAACCCTAACCCTAACCCTAACCCTAACCCCTAAACCTAACCCTAACCCTAACCCTAACCCTAACGCTAACCCTATCCCTTACCCAGCCCTAACCCTAACCTTAACCCTAACCCTAACCCTAACCCTAACCCTAACTCTAACCCTAACTCTAACTTGTTCCTAACAGGAACAAGTTTCCAAGGAAAGAACGTAAATGAAAAGCACTACTTTGTAAACTGAATCACATGTGTGTCACTCGCTCAATTAGGAATACAGGAATACCGAAAAGTGTTATATCGCACTTTACGGCACAGAAACTAGTTACCATCGAAAGAACAGAAAAGCAAAGCACAACTTTGTAAACTAAATCACATACATGTCGCCCGTTCAATTATTACAACAGGAAAACTGAAAAGTGATATATCACACTGTACAGCACAGAAACAAGTTTCCAAGAAGAACAGAAACCCAAAGCACTACTTTGTAAACTAAATCACAAGTGTGTCGCTCACTCAATTAGGAATACAGGGAAACCGGAAAGTGTTATCTCACACTGTATGGCACAGAAACAAGTTTCCAAAGAAAGAACAGAAACGCAAAGCACAACTTTGTAAACTAATTCACATACGTGTCGCCTGTTCAATTATTATAACAGGAAAACTGAAAAGTGATATAACCCTAACCCTAACCCTAACCCAAAGACCCTAACCCTAACCCTAACCCTAACCCTAACCCTAACCCTAACCCCTAACCCTAACCCTAACCCTAACCCTAACCCTAACCCTATCCCTTACCCAGCCCTAACCCTAACCCTAACCCTAACCCTAACCCTAACCCTAACTCTAACCCTAACTCTAACTTGTTCCTAACAGGAACAAGTTTCCAAGGAAAGAACGTAAATGAAAAGCACTACTTTGTAAACTGAATCACATGTGTGTCACTCGCTCAATTAGGAATACAGGAAAACCGAAAAGTGTTATCTCTCACTGTACGGCACAGAAAGTAGTTTCCATCGAAAGAACAGAAAATCAAAGCACAACTTTGTAAACTAAATCACATACGTGTCGCCCGTTCAATTACTACAACAGGAAAACTGAAAAGTGATATATCACACTGTACAGCACAGAAACAAGTTTCCAAGAAGAACAGAAACCCAAAGCACTACTTTGTAAACTAAATCACAAGTGTGTCGCTCACTCAATTAGGAATACAGGGAAACCGGAAAGTGTTATCTCACACTGTATGGCACAGAAACAAGTTTCCAAAGAAAGAACAGAAACGCAAAGCACAACTTTGTAAACTAAATGACATACGTGTCGCCTGTTCAATGAGTATAAGAGGAAAACTGAAAAGTGATATAACCCTAACCCTAACCCTAACCCTAAGGCCCTAACCCTAACCCTAACCCCTAACCCTAACCCTAACCCTAACCCTAACCTGTAACCCTAACCCTAACCCTAACCCTAACCCTAACCCTAACGCTAACCCTAACCCTAACCCTAACCCTAACCCTAACTTGTTCCTAACAGAAACAAGTTTCCTAACAGGGACGAGTTTCCAACGAAAGAATGTAAATGAAAAGCACTAGTTTGTAAACTGAATCACATGTGTGTCACTCGCTCAATTAGGAATACAGGAAAACCGAAAAGTGTTATCTCGCACTGTACGGCACAGAAACTAGTTTCCATCGAAAGAACAGAAAAGCAAAGCACAACCTTGTAAACTAATTCACATACGTGTCGCCTGTTCAATTATTATAAGAGGAAAACTGAAAAGTGATATAACACACTGTACAGCACAGGAATATGTTTTCATCGAAAGAACAGAAAAGCAAAGCACAACTTTGTAAACTAAATCGCATACGTGTCGCCTGTTCAATTATTACAACAGGAAAACTGAAAAGTGATATATCACACTGTACAGCACAGAAACAAGTTTCCAAGAAGAACAGAAACCCAAAGCACTACTTTGTAAACTAAATCACAAGTGTGTCGCTCACTCAATTAGGAATACAGGGAAACCGGAAAGTGTTATCTCACAATGTATGGCACAGAAACAAGTTTCCAAAGAAAGAACAGAAACGCAAAGCACAACTTTGTAAACTAATTCACATACGTGTCGCCTGTTCAATTATTATAAGAGGAAAACTGAAAAGTGATATAACACACTGTACAGCACAGGAACATGTTTCCATCGAAAGAACAGAAACGCAAAGAACAACTTTGTAAACTAATTCACATACGTGTCGCCTGTTCAATTATTATAACAGGAAAACTGAAAAGTGATATATCACATTGTACAGCACAGGAACAAGTTTCAAATGAAAGAACAAAAAAGAAAATCACTAATTTGTAAACTAAATCACATGTGTGTCGCTCGCTCCATTAGGAATACAGGAAAACTGAACAGTAATATATCTCACTGTACAGCACAAGAACAAGTTTCCAACGAAAGAACAGAAAAGCAAAGCACTACTTTTAAACAGAATCACCTGTGTGTTGCTCGCTCAATTAGGAATACAGGAAAACTGAAAAGTGTTATCTCGCACTGTACGGCACAGAAACAAGTTTCCATTGAAAGAACAGAAACGCAAAGCACAACTTTGTAAACTAATTCACATATGTGTCGCCTGTTCAATTATTATAACAGGAAAACTGAAAAGTGATATAACCCTAACCCTAACCCTAACCCTAAGGCCCTAACCCTAACCCTAACCCCTAACCCTAACCCTAACCCTAACCCTAACCTGTAACCCTAACCCTAACCCTAACCCTAACCCTAACCCTAACGCTAACCCTAACCCTAACCCTAACCCTAACCCTAACTTGTTCCTAACAGAAACAAGTTTCCTAACAGGGACGAGTTTCCAACGAAAGAATGTAAATGAAAAGCACTAGTTTGTAAACTGAATCACATGTGTGTCACTCGCTCAATTAGGAATACAGGAAAACCGAAAAGTGTTATCTCGCACTGTACGGCACAGAAACTAGTTTCCATCGAAAGAACAGAAAAGCAAAGCACAACCTTGTAAACTAATTCACATACGTGTCGCCTGTTCAATTATTATAAGAGGAAAACTGAAAAGTGATATAACACACTGTACAGCACAGGAATATGTTTTCATCGAAAGAACAGAAAAGCAAAGCACAACTTTGTAAACTAAATCGCATACGTGTCGCCTGTTCAATTATTACAACAGGAAAACTGAAAAGTGATATATCACACTGTACAGCACA
The DNA here is from genome assembly GCF_030254825.1 of Meriones unguiculatus. Lineage (NCBI taxonomy): Eukaryota > Metazoa > Chordata > Mammalia > Rodentia > Muridae > Meriones > Meriones unguiculatus. The sequence goes on from NC_083366.1 coordinate 2,967,412, forward strand.
GAAACAAGTTTCCAAGAAGAACAGAAACCCAAAGCACTACTTTGTAAACTAAATCACAAGTGTGTCGCTCACTCAATTAGGAATACAGGGAAACCGGAAAGTGTTATCTCACAATGTATGGCACAGAAACAAGTTTCCAAAGAAAGAACAGAAACGCAAAGCACAACTTTGTAAACTAATTCACATACGTGTCGCCTGTTCAATTATTATAAGAGGAAAACTGAAAAGTGATATAATACACTGTACAGCACAGGAACATGTTTTCATCGAAAGAACAGAAACGCAAAGAACAACTTTGTAAACTAATTCACATACGTGTCGCCTGTTCAATTATTATAACAGGAAAACTGAAAAGTGATATATCACATTGTACAGCACAGGAACAAGTTTCAAATGAAAGAACAAAAAAGAAAATCACTAATTTGTAAACTAAATCACATGTGTGTCGCTCGCTCCATTAGGAATACAGGAAAACTGAACAGTAATATATCTCACTGTACAGCACAAGAACAAGTTTCCACCGAAAGAACAGAAAAGCAAAGCACTACTTTTAAACAGAATCACCTGTGTGTCGCTCGCTCAATTAGGAATACCGGAAAAGTGAAAAGTGTTATCTCGCACTGTACGGCACAGAAACAAGTTTCCATTGAAAGAACAGAAACGCAAAGCACAACTTTGTAAAATAATTCACATACGTGTCGCCTGTTCAATTATTATAACAGGAAAACTGAAAAGTGATATAACCCTAACACTAACCCTAACCCTAAGGCCCTAACCCTAACACTAACCCCTAACCCTAACACTAACCCTATCCCTTACCCAACCCTAACCTAACCCTAACCCTAACCCTAACCCTAACCCTAACCCTAACCCTAAATTGTTCCTAACAGGAACAAGTTTCCAACGAAAGAACGTAAATGAAAAGCACTACTTTGTAAACTGAATCACATGTGTGTCACTCTGTCAATTAGGAATACAGGAAAACCAAAAAGTGTTATCTCGCACTGTACGGCACAGAAACTAGTTTCCATAGAAAGAACAGAAAAGCAAAGCACAACTTTGCAAACTAAATCACATACGTGTCGCCCGTTCAATTATTACAACAGGAAAACTGAAAAGTGATATATCACACTGTACAGCAAAGAAACAAGTTTCCCAGAAGAACAGAAACCCAAAGCACTACTTTGTAAACTAAATCACAAGTGTGTCGCTCACTCAATTAGGAATACAGGGAAACCGGAAAGTGTTATCTCACACTGTATGGCACAGAAACAAGTTTCCAAAGAAAGAACAGAAACGCAAAGCACAACTTTGTAAACTAATTCACATACGTGTCGTCAGTTCAATTATTATAAGAGGAAAACTGAAAAGTGATATAACACACTGTACAGCACAGGAACATGTTTCCATCGAAAGAACAGAAACGCAAAGCACAACTTTGTAAACTAATTCACATACGTGTCGCCTGTTCAATTATTATAACAGGAAAACTGAAAAGTGATATATCACATTGTACAGCACAGGAACAAGTTTCAAATGAAAGAACAAAAAAGAAAATCACTAATTTGTAAACTAAATCACGTGTGTCGCTCGCTCCATTAGGAATACAGGAAAACTGAACAGTAATATATCTCACTGTACAGCACAAGAACAAGTTTCCAACAAAAGAACAGAAAAGCAAAGCACTACTTTTAAGCAGAATCACCTGTGTGTTGCTAGCTCAATTAGGAATACAGGAAAACTGAAAAGTGTTATCTCGCACTGTACCGCACAGAAACAGGTTTCCTTTGAAAGAACAGAAAAGCAAAGCACAACTTTGTAAACTAAATCACATACATGTCGCCCGTTCAATTATTACAACAGGAAAACTGAAAAGTGATATATCACACTGTACAGCACAAAAACAAGTTTCCAAGAAGAACAGAAACCCAAAGCACTACTTTGTAAACTAAATCACAACTGTGTCGCTCACTCAATTAGGAATACAGGGAAACCGGAAAGTGTTATCTCACACTGTATGGCACAGAAACAAGTTTCCAAAGAAAGAACAGAAACGCAAAGCACAACTTTGTAAACTAATTCACATACGTGTCGCCTGTTCAATTATTTTAACAGGAAAACTGAAAAGTGATATAACCCTAACCCTAACCCTAACCCTAAGGCCCTAACCCTAACCCTAACCCTAACCCCTAACCCTAACCCTAACCCTAACCCTAACCCCTAACCCTAACCCTAACCCTAACCCTAACCCTAACCCCTAACCCTAACCCTAACCCTAACCCTAACCCTAACACTAACCCTAACCCTTACCCAGCCCTAACCCTAACCCTAACCCTAACCCTAACCCTAACTCTAACCCTAACCCTAACTTGTTCCTAACAGGAACAAGTTTCCAACGAAAGAACGTAAATAAAAAGCACTACTTTGTAAACTGAATCACATGTGTGTCACTCGCTTAATTAGGAATACAGGAATACCGAAAAGTGTTATCTCGCACTGTACGGCACAGAAACTAGTTTCCATCGAAAGAACAGAAAAGCAAAGCACAACTTTGCAAACTAAATCACATACATGTCGCCCGTTCAATTACTACAACAGGAAAACTGAAAAGTGATATATCACACTGTACAGCACAGAAACAAGTTTCCAAGAAGAACCGAAACCAAAAGCACTACTTTGTAAACTAAATCACATGTGTGTCGCTCGCTCAATTAGGAATACAGGGAAACCGAAAAGTGTTATCTCACACTGTATGGCACAGAAACAAGTTTCCAAAGAAAGAACAGAAACGGAAAGCACAACTTTGTAAACTAAATGACATACGTGTCGCCTGTTTAATTATTATAAGAGGAAAACTGAAAAGTGATATAACACACTGTACAGCACAGGAACATGTTTCCATCGAAAGAACAGAAACGCAAAGCACAGCTTTGTAAACTAATTCACATACGTGTTGCCTGTTCAATTATTATTACAGGAAAACTGAAATGTGATATAACCCTAACACTAACCCTAACTCTAAGGCCCTAACCCTAACACTAACCCTAACCCCTAACCCTAACCCTAACCCTAACCCTAACCCTAACCCCTAACCCTAAACCTAACGCTAACCCTATCCCTTACCCAGCCCTAACCCTAACCCTAACCCTAACCCTAACCCTAACCCTAACCCTAACCCTAACTTGTTCCTAACAGGAACAAGTTTCCACGAAAGAACGTAAATGAAAAGCACTACTTTGTAAACTGAATCACATATGTGTCACTCGCTCAATTAGGAATACAGGAAAACCGAAAAGTGTTATCTCGCACTGTAATGCACAGAAACTAGTTTTCATCGAAAGAACAGAAAAGCAAAGCACAACTTTGTAAACTAAATCAGATACGTGTCGCCCATTCAATTATTACAGCAGGAAAACTGAAAAGTGATATATCACACTGTACAGCACAGAAACAATTTTCCAAGAAGATCAGAAACCCAAAACACTACTTTGTAAACTAAATCACATGTGTGTCGCTCGCTCAATTAGGAATACAGGGAAACCGAAAAGTGTTATCTCACACTGTATGGCACAGAAACAAGTTTCCAAAGAAAGAACAGAAACGCAAAGCACAACTTTGTAAACTAAATGACACACGTGTCGCCTGTTTAATTATTATAAGAGGAAAACTGAAAAGTGATATAACACACTGTACAGCACAGGAACATGTTTCCATCAAAAGAACAGAAACGCAAAGCACAACTTTGTAAACGAATTCACATACGTGTCGCCTGTTCAATTATTATAAGAGGAAAACTGAAAAGTGATATAACACACTGTACAGCACAGGAACATGTTTCCATCGAAAGAACAGAAACGCAAAACACAACTTTGTAAACTAATTCACATACGTGTCGCCTGTTCAATTATTGTAACAGGAAAACTGAAAAGTGATATATCACATTGTACAGCACAGGAACAAGTTTCAAATGAAAGAACAAAAAAGAAAATCACTAATTTGTACACTAAATCACATGTGTGTCGCTCGCTTCATTAGGAATACAGGAAAACTGAAAAGTAATATATCTCACTGTACAGCACAAGAACAAGTTTCCAACGAAAGAACAGAAAAGCAAAGCACTACTTTTAAACAGAATCACCTGTGTGTCGCTCGCTCAATTAGGAATACAGGAAAACTGAAAAGTGTTATCTCGCACTTTAAGGCACAGAAACAATTTTCCATTGAAAGAACAGAAACGCAAAGCACAACTTTGTAAACTAATTCACATATGTGTCGCCTGATCAATTATTATAACAGGAAAACTGAAAAGTGATATAACCCTAACACTAACCCTAACCCTAAGGCCCTAACCCTAACACTAACCCTAACCCTAACCCTAACCCTAACCCTAACCCTAACCCCTAACCCTAACCCTAACCCTATCACTTACCCAGCCCTAAACTAACCCTAACCCTAACCCTAACCCTAACCCTAACCCTAAATTGTTCCTAACAGGAACAAGTTTCCAACGAAAGAACGTAAATGAAAAGCACTACTTTGTAAACTGAATCACATGTGTGTCACTCGCTCAATTAGGAATACAGGAAAACCGAAAAGTGTTATCTCTCACTGTACTGCACAGAAACTAGTTTCCATCGAAAGAACAGAAAAGCAAAGCACAACTTTGTAAACTAAATCACATACGTGTCGCCTGTTCAATTATTATAAGAGGAAAACTGAAAAGTGTTATCTCACACTGTACGGCACAGAAACAAGTTTCAAATGAAAGAACAAAAAAGAAAATCACTAATTTGTAAAGTAAATCACATGTGTGTCGCTCGCTTCATTAGGAATACAGGAAAACTGAAAAGTAATATATCGCACTGTACAGCACAAGAACAAGTTTCCAACGAAAGAACAGAAAAGCAAAGCACTACTTTTAAACAGAATCACCTGTGTGTCGCTCGCTCAATTAGGAATACAGGAAAACTGAAAAGTGTTATCTCGCACTGTACGGCACAGAAACAAGTTTCCATTGAAAGAACAGAAACGCAAAGCACAACTTTGTAAACTAATTCACATATGTGTCGCCTGTTCAATTATTATAACAGGAAAACTGAAAAGTGATATAACCCTAACACTAACCCTAACCCTAAGGCCCTAACCCAACCCTAACCCCTAACCCTAACCCTAACCCTAACCCTAACCCTAACGCTAACCCTAACCCTAACCCTAACCCTAACCCTAACTTGTTCCTAACAGGAACAAGTTTCCTAACAGGAATAAGTTTCCAACGAAAGAATGTAAATGAAAAGCACTACTTTGTAAACTGAATCACATGTGTGTCACTCGCTCAATTAGGAATACAGGAAATCCGATAAGTGTTATCTCGCACTGTACGGCACAGAAACTAGTTTCCATCGAAAGAACAGAAAAGCAAAGCACAACTTTGTAAACTAAATCACATACGTGTCGCCCGTTCAATTATTACAACAGGAAAACTGAAAAGTGATATATCACACTGTACAGCACAGAAACACGTTTCCCAGAAGAACAGAAACCCAAAGCACTACTTTGTAAACTAAATCACAAGTGTGTCGCTCACTCAATTAGGAATACAGGGAAACCGGAAAGTGTTATCTCACACTGTATGACACAGAAACAAGTTTCCAAATAAAGAACAGAAACGCAAAGCACAACTTTGTAAACTAATTCACATACGTGTCGTCTGTTCAATTATTATAAGAGGAAAACTGAAAAGTGATATAACACACTGTACAGCACAGGAACATGTTTCCATCGAAAGAACAGAAACGCAAAGCACAACTTTGTAAACTAATTCACATACGTGTCGCCTGTTCAATTATTATAACAGGAAAACTGAAAAGTGATATATCACATTGTACAGCACAGGAACAAGTTTCAAATGAAAGAACAAAAAAGAAAATCACTAATTTGTAAACTAAATCACGTGTGTCTCTCGCTCCATTAGGAATACAGGAAAACTGAACAGTAATATATCTCACTGTACAGCACAAGAACAAGTTTCCAACGAAAGAACAGAAAAGCAAAGCACTACTTTTAAAAAGAATCACCTGTGTGTTGCTCGCTCAATTAGGAATACAGGAAAACTGAAAAGTGTTATCTCGCACTGTACGGCACAGAAACAAGTTTCCATTGAAAGAACAGAAACGCAAAGCACAACTCTGTAAACTAATTTACATATGTGTCGCCTGTTCAATTATTATAACATGAAAACTGAAAAGTGATATAACCCTAACCCTAACCCTAACCCTAACGCTAACCCTAACGCTAACCCTAAGGCCCTAACCCTAACCCTAACCCTAACCCTAACCCTAACTTGTTCCTAACAGGAACAAGTTTCCTACCAGGGACAAGTTTCCAACGAAAGAATGTAAATGAAAAGCACTACTTTGTAAACTGAATCACATGTGTGTCACTCGCTCAATTAGGAATACAGGAAAACCGAAAAGTGTTATCTCGCACTGTACGGCACAGAAACTAGTTTCCATCGAAAGAACAGAAAAGCAAAGCACAACTTTGTAAACTAATTCACATACGTGTCGCCTGTTCAATTATTATAAGAGGAAAACTGAAAAGTGTTATCTCACACTGTACGGCACAGAAACAAGTTTCCATTGAAAGAACAGAAACGCAAAGCACAACTTTGTAAACTCATTCACATATGTGTCGCCTGTTCAATTATTATAACAGGAAAACTGAAAAGTGATATAACCCTAACCCTAAGGCCCTAACCCTAACCCTAACCCTAACCCTAACCCTAACCCCTAACCCTAACCCTAACCCTAACCCTAACCCTAACCCTATCCGTTACCCAGCCCTAATCCTAACCCTAACCCTAACCCTAACCCTAACTCTAACCCTAACCGTAACTTGTTCCTAACAGGAACAAGTTTCCAACGAAAGAACGTAAATGAAAAGCACTACATTGTAAACTGACTCACATGTGTGTCACTCGCTTAATTAGGAATACAGGAATACCGAAAAGTGTTATATCGCACTTTACGGCACAGAAACTAGTTTCCATCGAAAGAACAGAAAAGCAAAGCACAACTTTGTAAACTAAATCACATACATGTCGCCCGTTCAATTACTACAACAGGAAAACTGAAAAGTGATATATCACACTGTACAGCACAGAAACAAGTTTCCAAGAAGAACAGAAACCAAAAGCACTACTTTGTAAATTAAATCACATGTGTGTCGCTTGCTCAATTAGGAATACAGGGAAACTGAAAAGTGTTATCTCACACTGTATGGCACAGAAACAAGTTTCCAAAGAAAGAACAGAAACGGAAAGCACAACATTGTAAACTAATTCACATACGTGTCGCCTGTTCAATTATTATAAGAGGAAAACTGAAAAGTGATATAACACACTGTACAGCACAGGAACATGTTTCCATCGAAAGAACAGAAACGCAAAGCACAACTTTGTAAACTAATTCACATACGTGTCGCCTGTTCAATTATTATAACAGGAAAACTGAAAAGTGATATATCACATTGTACAGCACAGGAACAAGTTTCAAATGAAAGAACAAAAAAGAAAATCACTAATTTGTAAACTAAATCACATGTGTGTCGCTCGCTCCATTAGGAATACAGGAAAACTGAACAGTAATATATCTCACTGTACAGCACAAGAACAAGTTTCCAACGATAGAACAGAAAAGCAAAGCACTACTTTTAAACAGAATCATCTGTGTGTTGCTCGCTCATTTAGGAATACAGGAAAACTGAAAAGTGTTATCTCAAACTGTACGGCACAGAAACAAGTTTCCATTGAAAGAACAGAAACGCAAAGCACAACTTTGTAAACTAATTCACATATGTGTCGCCTGTTCAATTATTATAACAGGAAAACTGAAAAGTGATATAACCCTAACACTAACCCTAACTCTAAGGCCCTAACCCTAACACTAACCCTAACCCCTAACCCTAACCCTAACCCTAACCCTAACCCTAACCCTAACCCCTAACCCTAAACCTAACCCTAACCCTAACGCTAACCCTATCCCTTACCCAGCCCTAACCCTAACCCTAACCCTAACCCTAACCCTAACCCTAACCCTAACTTGTTCCTAACAGGAACAAGTTTCCACGAAAGAACGTAAATGAAAAGCACTACTTTGTAAACTGAATCACATATGTGTCACTCGCTCAATTAGGAATACAGGAAAACCGAAAAGTGTTATCTCGCACTGTAATGCACAGAAACTAGTTTTCATCGAAAGAACAGAAAATCAAAGCACAACTTTGTAAACTAAATCACATACGTGTCGCCCGTTCAATTACTACAACAGGAAAACTGAAAAGTGATATATCACACTGTACAGCACAGAAACAAGTTTCCAAGAAGAACAGAAACCCAAAGCACTACTTTGTAAACTAAATCACAAGTGTGTCGCTCACTCAATTAGGAATACAGGGAAACCGGAAAGTGTTATCTCACACTGTATGGCACAGAAACAAGTTTCCAAAGAAAGAACAGAAACGCAAAGCACAACTTTGTAAACTAAATGACATACGTGTCGCCTGTTCAATGAGTATAAGAGGAAAACTGAAAAGTGATATAACACACTGTACAGCACAGGAACATGTTTCCATCGAAAGAACAGAAACGCAAAGCACAACTTTGTAAACTAATTCACATACGTGTCGCCTGTTCAATTATTATAACAGGAAAACTGAAAAGTGATATATCACATTGTACAGCACAGGAACAAGTTTCAAATGAAAGAACAAAAAAGAAAATCACTAATTTGTAAACTAAATCACATGTGTGTCGCTCGCTCCATTAGGAATACAGGAAAACTGAACAGTAATATATCTCACTGTACAGCACAAGAACAAGTTTCCAACGAAAGAACAGAAAAGCAAAGCACTACTTTTAAACAGAATCACCTGTGTGTTGCTCGCTCAATTAGGAATACAGGAAAACTGAAAAGTGTTATCTCGCACTGTACGGCACAGAAACAAGTTTCCATTGAAAGAACAGAAACGCAAAGCACAACTTTGTAAACTAATTCACATATGTGTCGCCTGTTCAATTATTATAACAGGAAAACTGAAAAGTAATATAACCCTAACCCTAACCCTAACCCTAACGCTAACCCTAACCCTAACCCTAACCCTAACCCTAACCCTAACCCTAACTTGTTCCTAACAGGAACAAGTTTCCTAACAGGGACAAGTTTCCAACGAAAGAATGTAAATGAAAAGCACTACTTTGTAAACTGAATCACATGTGTGTCACTCGCTCAATTAGGAATACAGAAAAACCGAAAAGTGTTATCTCGCACTGTACGGCACAGAAACTAGTTTCCATCGAAAGAACAGAAAAGCAAAGCACAACTTTGTAAACTAATTCACATACGTGTCGCCTGTTCAATTATTATAACAGGAAAACTGAAAAGTGATATAACACACTGTACAGCACAGGAATATGTTTTCATCGAAAGAACAGAAAAGCAAAGCACAACTTTGTAAACTAAATCGCATACGTGTCGCCCGTTCAATTATTACAACAGGAAAACTGAAAAGTGATATATCACACTGTACAACACAGAAACAAGTTTCCAAGAAGAACAGAAACCCAAAGCACTACTTTGTAAACTAAATCACAAGTGTGTCGCTCACTCAATTAGGAATACAGGGAAACCGGAAAGTGTTATCTCACACTGTATGGCACAGAAACAAGTTTCCAAAGAAAGAACAGAAACGCAAAGCACAACTTTGTAAACTAAATGACACACGTGTCGCCTGTTTAATTATTATAAGAGGAAAACTGAAAAGTGATATAACACACTGTACAGCACAGGAACATGTTTCCATCAAAAGAACAGAAACGCAAAGCACAACTTTGTAAACGAATTCACATACGTGTCGCCTGTTCAATTATTATAAGAGGAAAACTGAAAAGTGATATAACACACTGTACAGCACAGGAACATGTTTCCATCGAAAGAACAGAAACGCAAAACACAACTTTGTAAACTAATTCACATACGTGTCGCCTGTTCAATTATTGTAACAGGAAAACTGAAAAGTGATATATCACATTGTACAGCACAGGAACAAGTTTCAAATGAAAGAACAAAAAAGAAAATCACTAATTTGTACACTAAATCACATGTGTGTCGCTCGCTTCATTAGGAATACAGGAAAACTGAAAAGTAATATATCTCACTGTACAGCACAAGAACAAGTTTCCAACGAAAGAACAGAAAAGCAAAGCACTACTTTTAAACAGAATCACCTGTGTGTCGCTCGCTCAATTAGGAATACAGGAAAACTGAAAAGTGTTATCTCGCACTTTAAGGCACAGAAACAATTTTCCATTGAAAGAACAGAAACGCAAAGCACAACTTTGTAAACTAATTCACATATGTGTCGCCTGATCAATTATTATAACAGGAAAACTGAAAAGTGATATAACCCTAACACTAACCCTAACCCTAAGGCCCTAACCCTAACACTAACCCTAACCCTAACCCTAACCCTAACCCTAACCCTAACCCCTAACCCTAACCCTAACCCTATCACTTACCCAGCCCTAAACTAACCCTAACCCTAACCCTAACCCTAACCCTAACCCTAAATTGTTCCTAACAGGAACAAGTTTCCAACGAAAGAACGTAAATGAAAAGCACTACTTTGTAAACTGAATCACATGTGTGTCACTCGCTCAATTAGGAATACAGGAAAACCGAAAAGTGTTATCTCTCACTGTACTGCACAGAAACTAGTTTCCATCGAAAGAACAGAAAAGCAAAGCACAACTTTGTAAACTAAATCACATACGTGTCGCCTGTTCAATTATTATAAGAGGAAAACTGAAAAGTGTTATCTCACACTGTACGGCACAGAAACAAGTTTCAAATGAAAGAACAAAAAAGAAAATCACTAATTTGTAAAGTAAATCACATGTGTGTCGCTCGCTTCATTAGGAATACAGGAAAACTGAAAAGTAATATATCGCACTGTACAGCACAAGAACAAGTTTCCAACGAAAGAACAGAAAAGCAAAGCACTACTTTTAAACAGAATCACCTGTGTGTCGCTCGCTCAATTAGGAATACAGGAAAACTGAAAAGTGTTATCTCGCACTGTACGGCACAGAAACAAGTTTCCATTGAAAGAACAGAAACGCAAAGCACAACTTTGTAAACTAATTCACATATGTGTCGCCTGTTCAATTATTATAACAGGAAAACTGAAAAGTGATATAACCCTAACACTAACCCTAACCCTAAGGCCCTAACCCAACCCTAACCCCTAACCCTAACCCTAACCCTAACCCTAACCCTAACGCTAACCCTAACCCTAACCCTAACCCTAACCCTAACTTGTTCCTAACAGGAACAAGTTTCCTAACAGGAATAAGTTTCCAACGAAAGAATGTAAATGAAAAGCACTACTTTGTAAACTGAATCACATGTGTGTCACTCGCTCAATTAGGAATACAGGAAATCCGATAAGTGTTATCTCGCACTGTACGGCACAGAAACTAGTTTCCATCGAAAGAACAGAAAAGCAAAGCACAACTTTGTAAACTAAATCACATACGTGTCGCCCGTTCAATTATTACAACAGGAAAACTGAAAAGTGATATATCACACTGTACAGCACAGAAACACGTTTCCCAGAAGAACAGAAACCCAAAGCACTACTTTGTAAACTAAATCACAAGTGTGTCGCTCACTCAATTAGGAATACAGGGAAACCGGAAAGTGTTATCTCACACTGTATGACACAGAAACAAGTTTCCAAATAAAGAACAGAAACGCAAAGCACAACTTTGTAAACTAATTCACATACGTGTCGTCTGTTCAATTATTATAAGAGGAAAACTGAAAAGTGATATAACACACTGTACAGCACAGGAACATGTTTCCATCGAAAGAACAGAAACGCAAAGCACAACTTTGTAAACTAATTCACATACGTGTCGCCTGTTCAATTATTATAACAGGAAAACTGAAAAGTGATATATCACATTGTACAGCACAGGAACAAGTTTCAAATGAAAGAACAAAAAAGAAAATCACTAATTTGTAAACTAAATCACGTGTGTCTCTCGCTCCATTAGGAATACAGGAAAACTGAACAGTAATATATCTCACTGTACAGCACAAGAACAAGTTTCCAACGAAAGAACAGAAAAGCAAAGCACTACTTTTAAAAAGAATCACCTGTGTGTTGCTCGCTCAATTAGGAATACAGGAAAACTGAAAAGTGTTATCTCGCACTGTACGGCACAGAAACAAGTTTCCATTGAAAGAACAGAAACGCAAAGCACAACTCTGTAAACTAATTTACATATGTGTCGCCTGTTCAATTATTATAACATGAAAACTGAAAAGTGATATAACCCTAACCCTAACCCTAACCCTAACGCTAACCCTAACGCTAACCCTAAGGCCCTAACCCTAACCCTAACCCTAACCCTAACCCTAACTTGTTCCTAACAGGAACAAGTTTCCTACCAGGGACAAGTTTCCAACGAAAGAATGTAAATGAAAAGCACTACTTTGTAAACTGAATCACATGTGTGTCACTCGCTCAATTAGGAATACAGGAAAACCGAAAAGTGTTATCTCGCACTGTACGGCACAGAAACTAGTTTCCATCGAAAGAACAGAAAAGCAAAGCACAACTTTGTAAACTAATTCACATACGTGTCGCCTGTTCAATTATTATAAGAGGAAAACTGAAAAGTGTTATCTCACACTGTACGGCACAGAAACAAGTTTCCATTGAAAGAACAGAAACGCAAAGCACAACTTTGTAAACTCATTCACATATGTGTCGCCTGTTCAATTATTATAACAGGAAAACTGAAAAGTGATATAACCCTAACCCTAAGGCCCTAACCCTAACCCTAACCCTAACCCTAACCCTAACCCCTAACCCTAACCCTAACCCTAACCCTAACCCTAACCCTATCCGTTACCCAGCCCTAATCCTAACCCTAACCCTAACCCTAACCCTAACTCTAACCCTAACCGTAACTTGTTCCTAACAGGAACAAGTTTCCAACGAAAGAACGTAAATGAAAAGCACTACATTGTAAACTGACTCACATGTGTGTCACTCGCTTAATTAGGAATACAGGAATACCGAAAAGTGTTATATCGCACTTTACGGCACAGAAACTAGTTTCCATCGAAAGAACAGAAAAGCAAAGCACAACTTTGTAAACTAAATCACATACATGTCGCCCGTTCAATTACTACAACAGGAAAACTGAAAAGTGATATATCACACTGTACAGCACAGAAACAAGTTTCCAAGAAGAACAGAAACCAAAAGCACTACTTTGTAAATTAAATCACATGTGTGTCGCTTGCTCAATTAGGAATACAGGGAAACTGAAAAGTGTTATCTCACACTGTATGGCACAGAAACAAGTTTCCAAAGAAAGAACAGAAACGGAAAGCACAACATTGTAAACTAATTCACATACGTGTCGCCTGTTCAATTATTATAAGAGGAAAACTGAAAAGTGATATAACACACTGTACAGCACAGGAACATGTTTCCATCGAAAGAACAGAAACGCAAAGCACAACTTTGTAAACTAATTCACATACGTGTCGCCTGTTCAATTATTATAACAGGAAAACTGAAAAGTGATATATCACATTGTACAGCACAGGAACAAGTTTCAAATGAAAGAACAAAAAAGAAAATCACTAATTTGTAAACTAAATCACATGTGTGTCGCTCGCTCCATTAGGAATACAGGAAAACTGAACAGTAATATATCTCACTGTACAGCACAAGAACAAGTTTCCAACGATAGAACAGAAAAGCAAAGCACTACTTTTAAACAGAATCATCTGTGTGTTGCTCGCTCATTTAGGAATACAGGAAAACTGAAAAGTGTTATCTCAAACTGTACGGCACAGAAACAAGTTTCCATTGAAAGAACAGAAACGCAAAGCACAACTTTGTAAACTAATTCACATATGTGTCGCCTGTTCAATTATTATAACAGGAAAACTGAAAAGTGATATAACCCTAACACTAACCCTAACTCTAAGGCCCTAACCCTAACACTAACCCTAACCCCTAACCCTAACCCTAACCCTAACCCTAACCCTAACCCTAACCCCTAACCCTAAACCTAACCCTAACCCTAACGCTAACCCTATCCCTTACCCAGCCCTAACCCTAACCCTAACCCTAACCCTAACCCTAACCCTAACCCTAACTTGTTCCTAACAGGAACAAGTTTCCACGAAAGAACGTAAATGAAAAGCACTACTTTGTAAACTGAATCACATATGTGTCACTCGCTCAATTAGGAATACAGGAAAACCGAAAAGTGTTATCTCGCACTGTAATGCACAGAAACTAGTTTTCATCGAAAGAACAGAAAATCAAAGCACAACTTTGTAAACTAAATCACATACGTGTCGCCCGTTCAATTACTACAACAGGAAAACTGAAAAGTGATATATCACACTGTACAGCACAGAAACAAGTTTCCAAGAAGAACAGAAACCCAAAGCACTACTTTGTAAACTAAATCACAAGTGTGTCGCTCACTCAATTAGGAATACAGGGAAACCGGAAAGTGTTATCTCACACTGTATGGCACAGAAACAAGTTTCCAAAGAAAGAACAGAAACGCAAAGCACAACTTTGTAAACTAAATGACATACGTGTCGCCTGTTCAATGAGTATAAGAGGAAAACTGAAAAGTGATATAACACACTGTACAGCACAGGAACATGTTTCCATCGAAAGAACAGAAACGCAAAGCACAACTTTGTAAACTAATTCACATACGTGTCGCCTGTTCAATTATTATAACAGGAAAACTGAAAAGTGATATATCACATTGTACAGCACAGGAACAAGTTTCAAATGAAAGAACAAAAAAGAAAATCACTAATTTGTAAACTAAATCACATGTGTGTCGCTCGCTCCATTAGGAATACAGGAAAACTGAACAGTAATATATCTCACTGTACAGCACAAGAACAAGTTTCCAACGAAAGAACAGAAAAGCAAAGCACTACTTTTAAACAGAATCACCTGTGTGTTGCTCGCTCAATTAGGAATACAGGAAAACTGAAAAGTGTTATCTCGCACTGTACGGCACAGAAACAAGTTTCCATTGAAAGAACAGAAACGCAAAGCACAACTTTGTAAACTAATTCACATATGTGTCGCCTGTTCAATTATTATAACAGGAAAACTGAAAAGTAATATAACCCTAACCCTAACCCTAACCCTAACGCTAACCCTAACCCTAACCCTAACCCTAACCCTAACCCTAACCCTAACTTGTTCCTAACAGGAACAAGTTTCCTAACAGGGACAAGTTTCCAACGAAAGAATGTAAATGAAAAGCACTACTTTGTAAACTGAATCACATGTGTGTCACTCGCTCAATTAGGAATACAGAAAAACCGAAAAGTGTTATCTCGCACTGTACGGCACAGAAACTAGTTTCCATCGAAAGAACAGAAAAGCAAAGCACAACTTTGTAAACTAATTCACATACGTGTCGCCTGTTCAATTATTATAACAGGAAAACTGAAAAGTGATATAACACACTGTACAGCACAGGAATATGTTTTCATCGAAAGAACAGAAAAGCAAAGCACAACTTTGTAAACTAAATCGCATACGTGTCGCCCGTTCAATTATTACAACAGGAAAACTGAAAAGTGATATATCACACTGTACAACACAGAAACAAGTTTCCAAGAAGAACAGAAACCCAAAGCACTACTTTGTAAACTAAATCACAAGTGTGTCGCTCACTCAATTAGGAATACAGGGAAACCGGAAAGTGTTATCTCACACTGTATGGCACAGAAACAAGTTTCCAAAGAAAGAACAGAAACGCAAAGCACAATTTTGTAAACTAATTCACATACTTGTCGCCTGTTCAATTTTTATAAGAGGAAAACTGAAAAGTGATATAACACCCTGTACAGCACAGGAACATGTTTCCATCGAAAGAACAGAAACGCAAAGCACAACTTTGTAAACTAATTCACATACGTGTCGCCTGTTCAATTATTGTAACAGGAAAACTGAAAAGTGATATATCACATTGTACAGCACAGGAACAAGTTTCAAATGAAAGAACAAAAAAGAAAATCACCTATTTGTAAACTAATCAAATGTGTGTCGCTCGCTTCATTAGGAATACAGGAAAACTGAAAAGTAATATATCTCACTGTACAGCACAAGAACAAGTTTCCAACGAAAGAACAGAAAAGCAAAGCACTACTTTTAAACAGAATCACCTGTGTGTCGCTCGCTAAATTAGGAATACAGAAAAACTGAAAAGTGTTATCTCGCACTGTACGGCACAGAAACAAGTTTCCATTGAAAGAACAGAAACGCAAAGCACAACTTTGTAAACTAATTCACATATGTGTCGCCTGTTCAATTATTATAACAGGAAAACTGAAAAGTGATATAACCCTAACCCTAACCCTAACCCTAAGGCCCTAACCCTAACCCTAACCCCTAACCCTAACCCTAACACTAACCCTAACCCTAACCCTAACCCTAACGCTAACCCTAACCCTAACCCTAACCGTAACCCTAACCCTAACTTGTTCCTAACAGGAACAAGTTTCCTAACAGGGACAAGTTTCCAACGAAAGAATGTAAATGAAAACCACTACTTTGTAAACTGAATCACATGTGTGTCACTCGCTCAATTAGGAATACAGGAAAACAGAAAAGTGTTATCTCGCACTGTACGGCACAGAAACTAGTTTCCATCGAAAGAACAGAAAAGCAAAGCACAACCTTGTAAACTAATTCACATACGTGTCGCCTGTTCAATTATTATAAGAGGAAAACTGAAAAGTGATATAACACACTGTACAGCACAGGAATATGTTTTCATCGAAAGAACAGAAAAGCAAAGCACAACTTTGTAAACTAAATCGCATACGTGTCGCCCGTTCAATTATTACAACAGGAAAACTGAAAAGTGATATATCACACTGTACAGCACAGAAACAAGTTCCCAAGAAGAACAGAAACCCAAAGCACTACTTTGTAAACTAAATCACAAGTGTGTCGCTCACTCAATTAGGAATACAGGGAAACCGGAAAGTGTTATCTCACAATGTATGGCACAGAAACAAGTTTCCAAAGAAAGAACAGAAACGCAAAGCACAATTTTGTAAACTAATTCACATACGTGTCGCCTGTTCAATTATTATAAGAGGAAAACTGAAAAGTGATATAACACACTGTACAGCACAGGAACATGTTTCCATCAAAAGAACAGAAACGCAAAGCACAACTTTGTAAACGAATTCACATACGTGTCGCCTGTTCAATTATTATAAGAGGAAAACTGAAAAGTGATATAACACACTGTACAGCACAGGAACATGTTTCCATCGAAAGAACAGAAACGCAAAACACAACTTTGTAAACTAATTCACATACGTGTCGCCTGTTCAATTATTGTAACAGGAAAACTGAAAAGTGATATATCACATTGTACAGCACAGGAACAAGTTTCAAATGAAAGAACAAAAAAGAAAATCACTAATTTGTACACTAAATCACATGTGTGTCGCTCGCTTCATTAGGAATACAGGAAAACTGAAAAGTAATATATCTCACTGTACAGCACAAGAACAAGTTTCCAACGAAAGAACAGAAAAGCAAAGCACTACTTTTAAACAGAATCACCTGTGTGTCGCTCGCTTAATTAGGAATACAGGAAAACTGAAAAGTGTTATCTCGCACTGTACGGCACAGAAACAAGTTTCCATTGAAAGAACAGAAACGCAAAGCACAACTTTGTAAACTAATTCACATACGTGTCGCCTGTTCAATTATTATAACAGGAAAACTGAAAAGTGATATAACCCTAACACTAACACTAACCCTAAGGCCCTAACCCTAACACTAACCCTAACCCCTAACCCTAACCCTAACCCTAACCCTAACCCCTAACCCTAACCCTAACCCTATCCCTTACCCAGCCCTAACCTAACCCTAACCCTAACCCTAACCCTAACCCTAACCCTAAATTGTTCCTAACAGGAACAAGTTTCCAACGAAAGAACGTAAATGAAAAGCACTACTTTGTAAACTGAATCACATGTGTGTCACTCGCTCAATTAGGAATACAGGAAAACCGAAAAGTGTTATCTCGCACTGTACGGCACAGAAACTATTTGCCATCGAAAGAACAGAAAAGCAAAGCACAACTTTGCAAACTAAATCACATACATGTCGCCCGTTCAATTACTACAACAGGAAAACTGAAAAGTGATATATCACACTGTACAGCACAGAAACAAGTTTCCAAGAAGAACCGAAACCAAAAGCACTACTTTGTAAACTAAATCACATGTGTGTCGCTCGCTCAATTAGGAATACAGGGAAACCGAAAAGTGTTATCTCACACTGTATGGCACAGAAACAAGTTTCCAAAGAAAGAACAGAAACGGAAAGCACAACTTTGTAAACTAAATGACACACGTGTCGCCTGTTTAATTATTATAAGAGGAAAACTGAAAAGTGATATAACACACTGTACAGCACAGGAACATGTTTCCATAGAAAGAACAGAAACGCAAAGCACAACTTTGTAAACTAATTCACATACGTGTCGCCTGTTCAATTATTATTACAGGAAAACTGAAAAGTGATATAACCCTAACACTAACCCTAACTCTAAGGCCCTAACCCTAACACTAACCCTAACCCCTAACCCTAACCCTAACCCTAACCCTAACCCTAACCCTAACCCCTAACCCTAAACCTAACCCTAACCCTAACGCTAACCCTATCCCTTACCCAGCCCTAACCCTAACCCTAACCCTAACCCTAACCCTAACCCTAACCCTAACTTGTTCCTAACAGGAACAATTTTCCACGAAAGAACGTAAATGAAAAGCACTACTTTGTAAACTGAATCACATATGTGTCACTCGCTCAATTAGGAATACAGGAAAACCGAAAAGTGTTATCTCGCACTGTAATGCACAGAAACTAGTTTTCATCGAAAGAACAGAAAAGCAAAGCACAACTTTGTAAACTAAATCAGATACGTGTCGCCCATTCAATTATTACAGCAGGAAAACTGAAAAGTGATATATCACACTGTACAGCACAGAAACAATTTTCCAAGAAGATCAGAAACCCAAAACACTACTTTGTAAACTAAATCACATGTGTGTCGCTCGCTCAATTAGGAATACAGGGAAACCGAAAAGTGTTATCTCACACTGTATGGCACAGAAACAAGTTTCCAAAGAAAGAACAGAAACGCAAAGCACAACTTTGTAAACTAAATGAAATACGTGTCGCCTGTTCAATTATTATAAGAGGAAAACTGAAAAGTGATATAACACACTGTACAGCACAGGAACATGTTTCCATCAAAAGAACAGAAACGCAAAGCACAACTTTGTAAACTAATTCACATACGTGTCGCCTGTTCAATTATTATAAGAGGAAAACTGAAAAGTGATATAACACACTGTACAGCACAGGAACATGTTTCCATCGAAAGAACAGAAACGCAAAACACAACTTTGTAAACTAATTCACATACGTGTCGCCTGTTCAATTATTGTAACAGGAAAACTGAAAAGTGATATATCACATTGTACAGCACAGGAACAAGTTTCAAATGAAAGAACAAAAAAGAAAATCACTAATTTGTACACTAAATCACATGTGTGTCGCTCGCTTCATTAGGAATACAGGAAAACTGAAAAGTAATATATCTCACTGTACAGCACAAGAACAAGTTTCCAACGAAAGAACAGAAAAGCAAAGCACTACTTTTAAACAGAATCACCTGTGTGTCGCTCGCTCAATTAGGAATACAGGAAAACTGAAAAGTGTTATCTCGCACTGTACGGCACAGAAACAAGTTTCCATTGAAAGAACAGAAACGCAAAGCACAACTTTGTAAACTAATTCACATACGTGTCGCCTGTTCAATTATTATAACAGGAAAACTGAAAAGTGATATAACCCTAACACTAACCCTAACCCTAAGGCACTAACCCTAACCCCTAACCCTAACCCTAACCCTAACCCCTAACCCTAACCCTAACCCTATCCCTTACCCAGCCCTAACCTAACCCTAACCCTAACCCTAACCCTAACCCTAAATTGTTCCTAACAGGAACAAGTTTCCAACGAAAGAACGTAAATGAAAAGCACTACTTTGTAAACTGAATCACATGTGTGTCACTCGCTCAATTTGGAATACAGGAAAACCGAAAAGTGTTATCTCGCACTGTACGGCACAGAAACTAGTTTCCATCGAAAGAACAGAAAAGCAAAGCACAACTTTGTAAACTAAATCACATACGTGTCGCCCATTCAACTATTACAACAGGAAAACTGAAAAGTGATATATCACACTGTACAGCACAGAAACAATTTTCCAAGAAGAACAGAAACCCAAAACACTACTTTGTAAACTAAATCACATGTGTGTTGCTCGCTCAATTAGGAATACAGGGAAACCGAAAGTGTTATCTCACACTGTATGGCACAGAAACAAGTTTCCAAAGAAAGAACAGAAACGCAAAGCACAACTTTGTAAACTAATTCACATATGTGTCGCCTGTTCAATTATTATAAGAGGAAAACTTAAAAGTGATATAACACACTGTACAGCACAGGAACATGTTTCCATCGAAAGAACAGAAACGCAAAGCACAACTTTGTAAACTAATTCACATATGTGTCGCCTGTTCAATTATTATAACAGGAAAACTGAAAAGTGATATATCACATTGTACAGCACAGGAACAAGTTTCAAATGAAAGAACAAATAAGAAAATCTCTAATTTGTAAACTAAGTCACATGTGTGTTGCTCGCTCCATTAGGAATACAGGAAAACTGAACAGTAATATATCTCACTGTAGAGCACAAGAACAAGATTCCAACGATAGAACAGAAAAGCAAAGCACTACTTTTAAACAGAATCACCTGTGTGTTGCTCGCTCAATTAGGAATACAGGAAAACTGAAAAGTGTTATCTCACACTGTACGGCACAGAAACAAGTTTCCATTGAAAGAACAGAAACGCAAAGCACAACTTTGTAAACTAATTCACATATGTGTCGCCTGTTCAATTATCATAACAGGAAAACTGAAAAGTGATATAACCCTAACCCTAACCCTAACCCTAACCCTAAGGCCCTAACCCTAACCCTAACCCTAACCCCTAACCCTAACCCTAACCCTAACCCTAACCCCTAACCCTAACCCTAACCCTAACCCTAACCCCTAACCCTAACCCTAACCCTAACCCTAACCCTAACACTAACCCTAACCCTTACCCAGCCCTAACCCTAACCCTAACCCTAACCCTAACCCTAACTCTAACCCTAACCCTAACTTGTTCCTAACAGGAACAAGTTTCCAACGAAAGAACGTAAATAAAAAGCACTACTTTGTAAACTGAATCACATGTGTGTCACTCGCTTAATTAGGAATACAGGAATACCGAAAAGTGTTATCTCGCACTGTACGGCACAGAAACTAGTTTCCATCGAAAGAACAGAAAAGCAAAGCACAACTTTGCAAACTAAATCACATACATGTCGCCCGTTCAATTACTACAACAGGAAAACTGAAAAGTGATATATCACACTGTACAGCACAGAAACAAGTTTCCAAGAAGAACCGAAACCAAAAGCACTACTTTGTAAACTAAATCACATGTGTGTCGCTCGCTCAATTAGGAATACAGGGAAACCGAAAAGTGTTATCTCACACTGTATGGCACAGAAACAAGTTTCCAAAGAAAGAACAGAAACGGAAAGCACAACTTTGTAAACTAAATGACATACGTGTCGCCTGTTTAATTATTATAAGAGGAAAACTGAAAAGTGATATAACACACTGTACAGCACAGGAACATGTTTCCATCGAAAGAACAGAAACGCAAAGCACAGCTTTGTAAACTAATTCACATACGTGTTGCCTGTTCAATTATTATTACAGGAAAACTGAAATGTGATATAACCCTAACACTAACCCTAACTCTAAGGCCCTAACCCTAACACTAACCCTAACCCCTAACCCTAACCCTAACCCTAACCCTAACCCTAACCCCTAACCCTAAACCTAACGCTAACCCTATCCCTTACCCAGCCCTAACCCTAACCCTAACCCTAACCCTAACCCTAACCCTAACCCTAACCCTAACTTGTTCCTAACAGGAACAAGTTTCCACGAAAGAACGTAAATGAAAAGCACTACTTTGTAAACTGAATCACATATGTGTCACTCGCTCAATTAGGAATACAGGAAAACCGAAAAGTGTTATCTCGCACTGTAATGCACAGAAACTAGTTTTCATCGAAAGAACAGAAAAGCAAAGCACAACTTTGTAAACTAAATCAGATACGTGTCGCCCATTCAATTATTACAGCAGGAAAACTGAAAAGTGATATATCACACTGTACAGCACAGAAACAATTTTCCAAGAAGATCAGAAACCCAAAACACTACTTTGTAAACTAAATCACATGTGTGTCGCTCGCTCAATTAGGAATACAGGGAAACCGAAAAGTGTTATCTCACACTGTATGGCACAGAAACAAGTTTCCAAAGAAAGAACAGAAACGCAAAGCACAACTTTGTAAACTAAATGAAATACGTGTCGCCTGTTCAATTATTATAAGAGGAAAACTGAAAAGTGATATAACACACTGTACAGCACAGGAACATGTTTCCATCAAAAGAACAGAAACGCAAAGCACAACTTTGTAAACGAATTCACATACGTGTCGCCTGTTCAATTATTATAAGAGGAAAACTGAAAAGTGATATAACACACTGTACAGCACAGGAACATGTTTCCATCGAAAGAACAGAAACGCAAAACACAACTTTGTAAACTAATTCACATACGTGTCGCCTGTTCAATTATTGTAACAGGAAAACTGAAAAGTGATATATCACATTGTACAGCACAGGAACAAGTTTCAAATGAAAGAACAAAAAAGAAAATCACTAATTTGTACACTAAATCACATGTGTGTCGCTCGCTTCATTAGGAATACAGGAAAACTGAAAAGTAATATATCTCACTGTACAGCACAAGAACAAGTTTCCAACGAAAGAAAAGAAAAGCAAAGCACTACTTTTAAACAGAATCACCTGTGTGTCGCTCGCTCAATTAGGAATACAGGAAAACTGAAAAGTGTTATCTCGCACTTTAAGGCACAGAAACAATTTTCCATTGAAAGAACAGAAACGCAAAGCACAACTTTGTAAACTAATTCACATATGTGTCGCCTGATCAATTATTATAACAGGAAAACTGAAAAGTGATATAACCCTAACACTAACCCTAACCCTAAGGCCCTAACCCTAACACTAACCCTAACCCTAACCCTAACCCTAACCCTAACCCCTAACCCTAACCCTAACCCTATCACTTACCCAGCCCTAACCTAACCCTAACCCTAACCCTAACCCTAACCCTAACCCTAACCCTAAATTGTTCCTAACAGGAACAAGTTTCCAACGAAAGAACGTAAATGAAAAGCACTACTTTGTAAACTGAATCACATGTGTGTCACTCGCTCAATTAGGAATACAGGAAAACCGAAAAGTGTTATCTCTCACTGTACTGCACAGAAACTAGTTTCCATCGAAAGAACAGAAAAGCAAAGCACAACTTTGTAAACTAAATCACATACGTGTCGCCCATTCAACTATTACAACAGGAAAACTGAAAAGTGATATATCACACTGTACAGCACAGAAACAATTTTCCAAGAAGAACAGAAACCCAAAACACTACTTTGTAAACTAAATCACATGTGTGTCGCTCGCTCAATTAGGAATACAGGGAAACCGAAAGTGTTATCTCACACTGTATGGCACAGAAACAAGTTTCCAAAGAAAGAACAGAAACGCAAACACGACTTTGTAAACTAAATGACATACGTGTCGCTTGTTTAATTATTATAAGAGGAAAACTGAAAAGTGATATAACACACTGTACAGCACAGGAACATGTTTC
The DNA here is from genome assembly GCF_030254825.1 of Meriones unguiculatus. Classification (NCBI taxonomy): domain Eukaryota; kingdom Metazoa; phylum Chordata; class Mammalia; order Rodentia; family Muridae; genus Meriones; species Meriones unguiculatus. The sequence continues at coordinate 2,991,453 of NC_083366.1, forward strand.
CATCGAAAGAACAGAAACGCAAAGCACAACTTTGTAAACTAATTCACATACGTGTCGCCTGTTCAATTATTGTAACAGGAAAACTGAAAAGTGATATATCACATTGTACAGCACAGGAACAAGTTTCAAATGAAAGAACAAAAAAGAAAATCACTAATTTGTAAAGTAAATCACATGTGTGTCGCTCGCTTCATTAGGAATACAGGAAAACTGAAAAGTAATATATCGCACTGTACAGCACAAGAACAAGTTTCCAACGAAAGAACAGAAAAGCAAAGCACTACTTTTAAACAGAATCACCTGTGTGTCGCTCGCTCAATTAGGAATACAGGAAAACTGAAAAGTGTTATCTCGCACTGTACGGCACAGAAACAAGTTTCCATTGAAAGAACAGAAACGCAAAGCACAACTTTGTAAACTAATTCACATATGTGTCGCCTGTTCAATTATTATAACAGGAAAACTGAAAAGTGATATAACCCTAACACTAACCCTGACCCTAAGGCCCTAACCCAACCCTAACCCCTAACCCTAACCCTAACCCTAACCCTAACCCTAACGCTAACCCTAACCCTAACCCTAACCCTAACCCTAACTTGTTCCTAACAGGAACAAGTTTCCTAACAGGAATAAGTTTCCAACGAAAGAATGTAAATGAAAAGCACTACTTTGTAAACTGAATCACATGTGTGTCACTCGCTCAATTAGGAATACAGGAAATCCGATAAGTGTTATCTCGCACTGTACGGCACAGAAACTAGTTTCCATCGAAAGAACAGAAAAGCAAAGCACAACTTTGTAAACTAAATCACATACGTGTCGCCCGTTCAATTATTACAACAGGAAAACTGAAAAGTGATATATCACACTGTACAGCACAGAAACACGTTTCCCAGAAGAACAGAAACCCAAAGCACTACTTTGTAAACTAAATCACAAGTGTGTCGCTCACTCAATTAGGAATACAGGGAAACCGGAAAGTGTTATCTCACACTGTATGACACAGAAACAAGTTTCCAAATAAAGAACAGAAACGCAAAGCACAACTTTGTAAACTAATTCACATACGTGTCGTCTGTTCAATTATTATAAGAGGAAAACTGAAAAGTGATATAACACACTGTACAGCACAGGAACATGTTTCCATCGAAAGAACAGAAACGCAAAGCACAACTTTGTAAACTAATTCACATACGTGTCGCCTGTTCAATTATTATAACAGGAAAACTGAAAAGTGATATATCACATTGTACAGCACAGGAACAAGTTTCAAATGAAAGAACAAAAAAGAAAATCACTAATTTGTAAACTAAATCACGTGTGTCTCTCGCTCCATTAGGAATACAGGAAAACTGAACAGTAATATATCTCACTGTACAGCACAAGAACAAGTTTCCAACGAAAGAACAGAAAAGCAAAGCACTACTTTTAAAAAGAATCACCTGTGTGTTGCTCGCTCAATTAGGAATACAGGAAAACTGAAAAGTGTTATCTCGCACTGTACGGCACAGAAACAAGTTTCCATTGAAAGAACAGAAACGCAAAGCACAACTCTGTAAACTAATTTACATATGTGTCGCCTGTTCAATTATTATAACATGAAAACTGAAAAGTGATATAACCCTAACCCTAACCCTAACCCTAACGCTAACCCTAAGGCCCTAACCCTAACCCTAACCCTAACCCTAACCCTAACTTGTTCCTAACAGGAACAAGTTTCCTACCAGGGACAAGTTTCCAACGAAAGAATGTAAATGAAAAGCACTACTTTGTAAACTGAATCACATGTGTGTCACTCGCTCAATTAGGAATACAGGAAAACCGAAAAGTGTTATCTCGCACTGTACGGCACAGAAACTAGTTTCCATCGAAAGAACAGAAAAGCAAAGCACAACTTTGTAAACTAATTCACATACGTGTCGCCTGTTCAATTATTATAAGAGGAAAACTGAAAAGTGTTATCTCACACTGTACGGCACAGAAACAAGTTTCCATTGAAAGAACAGAAACGCAAAGCACAACTTTGTAAACTCATTCACATATGTGTCGCCTGTTCAATTATTATAACAGGAAAACTGAAAAGTGATATAACCCTAACCCTAAGGCCCTAACCCTAACCCTAACCCTAACCCTAACCCCTAACCCTAACCCTAACCCTAACCCTAACCCTAACCCTATCCGTTACCCAGCCCTAATCCTAACCCTAACCCTAACCCTAACCCTAACTCTAACCCTAACCGTAACTTGTTCCTAACAGGAACAAGTTTCCAACGAAAGAACGTAAATGAAAAGCACTACATTGTAAACTGACTCACATGTGTGTCACTCGCTTAATTAGGAATACAGGAATACCGAAAAGTGTTATATCGCACTTTACGGCACAGAAACTAGTTTCCATCGAAAGAACAGAAAAGCAAAGCACAACTTTGTAAACTAAATCACATACATGTCGCCCGTTCAATTACTACAACAGGAAAACTGAAAAGTGATATATCACACTGTACAGCACAGAAACAAGTTTCCAAGAAGAACAGAAACCAAAAGCACTACTTTGTAAATTAAATCACATGTGTGTCGCTTGCTCAATTAGGAATACAGGGAAACTGAAAAGTGTTATCTCACACTGTATGGCACAGAAACAAGTTTCCAAAGAAAGAACAGAAACGGAAAGCACAACATTGTAAACTAATTCACATACGTGTCGCCTGTTCAATTATTATAAGAGGAAAACTGAAAAGTGATATAACACACTGTACAGCACAGGAACATGTTTCCATCGAAAGAACAGAAACGCAAAGCACAACTTTGTAAACTAATTCACATACGTGTCGCCTGTTCAATTATTATAACAGGAAAACTGAAAAGTGATATATCACATTGTACAGCACAGGAACAAGTTTCAAATGAAAGAACAAATAAGAAAATCACTAATTTGTAAACTAAGTCACATGTGTGTCGCTCGCTCCATTAGGAATACAGGAAAACTGAACAGTAATATATCTCACTGTACAGCACAAGAACAAGTTTCCAACGATAGAACAGAAAAGCAAAGCACTACTTTTAAACAGAATCACCTGTGTGTTGCTCGCTCAATTAGGAATACAGGAAAACTGAAAAGTGTTATCTCACACTGTACGGCACAGAAACAAGTTTCCATTGAAAGAACAGAAACGCAAAGCACAACTTTGTAAACTAATTCACATATGTGTCGCCTGTTCAATTATCATAACAGGAAAACTGAAAAGTGATATAACCCTAACCCTAACCCTAACCCTAAGGCCCTGACCCTAACCCTAACCCTAACCCCTAACCCTAACCCTAACCCTAACCTTAACCCCTAACCCTAACCCTAACCCTAACCCTAACCCTAACCCCTAACCCTAACCCTAACCCTAACCCTAACGCTAACCCTAACCCTTACCCAGCCCTAACCCTAACCCTAACCCTAACCCTAACCCTAACTCTAACCCTAACCCTAACTTGTTCCTAACAGGAACAAGTTTCCAACGAAAGAACGTAAATAAAAAGCACTACTTTGTAAACTGAATCACATTTGTGTCACTCGCTCAATTAGGAATACAGGAATACCGAAAAGTGTTATCTCGCACTGTACGGCACAGAAACTAGTTTCCATCGAAAGAACAGAAAAGCAAAGCACAACTTTGCAAACTAAATCACATACATGTCGCCCGTTCAATTACTACAACAGGAAAATTGAAAAGTGATATATCACACTGTACAGCACAGAAACAAGTTTCCAAGAAGAACCGAAACCAAAAGCACTACTTTGTAAACTAAATCACATGTGTGTCGCTCGCTCAATTAGGAAAACAGGGAAACCGAAAAGTGTTATCTCACACTGTATGGCACAGAAACAAGTTTCCAAAGAAAGAACAGAAACGGAAAGCACAACTTTGTAAACTAAATGACATACGTGTCGCCTGTTTAATTATTATAAGAGGAAAACTGAAAAGTGATATAACACACTGTACAGCACAGGAACATGTTTCCATAGAAAGAACAGAAACGCAAAGCACAACTTTGTAAACTAATTCACATACGTGTCGCCTGTTCAATTATTATTACAGGAAAACTGAAAAGTGATATAACCCTAACACTAACCCTAACTCTAAGGCCCTAACCCTAACACTAACCCTAACCCCTAACCCTAACCCTAACCCTAACCCTAACCCTAACCCCTAACCCTAAACCTAACCCTAACCCTAACGCTAACCCTATCCTTACCCAGCCCTAACCCTAACCCTAACCCTAACCCTAACCCTAACCCTAACTTGTTCCTAACAGGAACAAGTTTCCACGAAAGAACGTAAATGAAAAGCACTACTTTGTAAACTGAATCACATGTGTGTCACTCGCTCAATTAGGAATACAGGAAAACCGAAAAGTGTTATCTCGCACTGTAATGCACAGAAACTAGTTTTCATCGAAAGAACAGAAAAGCAAAGCACAACTTTGTAAACTAAATCACATACGTGTCGCCCGTTCAATTATTACAACAGGAAAACTGAAAAGTGATATATCACACTGTACAGCACAGAAACAATTTTCCAAGAAGAACAGAAACCCAAAACACTACTTTGTAAACTAAATCACATGTGTGTCGCTCGCTCAATTAGGAATACAGGGAAACCGAAAAGTGTTATCTCACACTGTATGGCACAGAAACAAGTTTCCAAAGAAAGAACAGAAACGCAAAGCACAACTTTGTAAACGAAATGAAATACGTGTCGCCTGTTCAATTATTATAAGAGGAAAACTGAAAAGTGATATAACACACTGTACAGCACAGGAACATGTTTCCATCAAAAGAACAGAAACGCAAAGCACAACTTTGTAAACGAATTCACATACGTGTCGCCTGTTCAATTATTATAAGAGGAAAACTGAAAAGTGATATAACACACTGTACAGCACAGGAACATGTTTCCATCGAAAGAACAGAAACGCAAAACACAACTTTGTAAACTAATTCACATACGTGTCGCCTGTTCAATTATTGTAACAGGAAAACTGAAAAGTGATATATCACATTGTACAGCACAGGAACAAGTTTCAAATGAAAGAACAAAAAAGAAAATCACTAATTTGTAAACTAAATCACGTGTGTCGCTCGCTCCATTAGGAATACAGGAAAACTGAACAGTAATATATCTCACTGTACAGCACAAGAACAAGTTTCCAACGAAAGAACAGAAAAGCAAAGCACTACTTTTAAACAGAATCACCTGTGTGTTGCTCGCTCAATTAGGAATACAGGAAAACTGAAAAGTGTTATCTCGCACTGTATGGCACAGAAACAAGTTTCCTTTGAAAGAACAGAAACACAAAGCAAAACTTTGTAAACTAATTCACATACGTGTCGCCTGTTCAATTATTATAACAGGAAAACTGAAAAGTGATATAACCCTAACCCTAACCCTAACCCTAACGCTAACCCTAACCCTAACCCTAACCCTAAACCTAACCCTAACCCTAACCCTAACCCTAACGCTAACACTAACCCTAACCCTAACCCTAACCCTAACTTGTTCCTAACAGGAAAAAGTTTCCTAACAGGAACAAGTTTCCAACGAAAGAATGTAAATGAAAAGCACTACTTTGTAAACTGAATCACATGTGGGTCACTCGCTCAATTAGGAATACATGAAAACCGAAAAGTGTTATCTCGCACTGTACGGCACAGAAACTTTTTTCCATCGAAAGAACAGAAAAGCAAAGCACAACTTTGTAAACTAAATCACATACGTGTCGCCCGTTCAATTATTACAACAGGAAAACTGAAAAGTGATATATCACACTGTACAGCACAGAAACACGTTTCCAAGAAGAACAGAAACCCAAAGCACTACTTTGTAAACTAAATCACAAGTGTGTCGCTCGCTCAATTAGGAATACAGGGAAACCGGAAAGTGTTATCTCACACTGTATGGCACAGAAACAAGATTCCAAAGAAAGAACAGAAATGCAAAGCACAACTTTGTAACCTAAATGACATACGTGTCGCCTTTTCAATTATTATAAGAGGAAAACTGAAAAGTGATAGAACACACTGTACAGCACAGGAACATGTTTCCATCAAAAGAACAGAAACGCAAAGCACAACTTTGTAAACTAATTCACATACGTGTCGCCTGTTCAATTATTATAACAGGAAAACTGAAAAGTGATATAACCCTAACCCTAACCCTAACCCTAAGGCCCTAACCCTAACCCTAAACCTAACCCTAACCCTAACCCCTAACCCTAAACCTAACCCTAACCCTAACCCCTAACTCTAACCCTAACCCTAACCATAACCCTAACGCTAACCCTATCCCTTACCCAGCCCTAACCCTAACCCTAACCCTAACCCTAACTTGTTCCTAACAGGAACAAGTTTCCAACGAAAGAACGTAAATGAAAAGCACTACTTGGTAAACTGAATCACACGTGTGTCACTCGCTCAAATAGGAATACAGGAAAACCGAAAAGTGTTATATCGCACTGTACGGCATAGAAACTAGTTTCCATCGAAAGAACAGAAAAGCAAAGCACAACTTTGTAAACTAAATCACATAAGTGTCGCCCGTTCAATTACTACAACAGGAAAACTGAAAAGTGATATATCACACTGTACAGCACAGGAACAAGTTTCAATTGAAAGAACAAAAAAGAAAATCACTAATTTGTAAACTAAATCACATGTGTGTCGCTCGCTTCATTAGGAATACAGGAAAACTGAAAAGTAATATATCTCACTGTACAGCACAAGAACAAGTTTCCAACGAAAGAACAGAAAAGCAAAGCACTACTTTTAAACAGAATCACCTGTGTGTCGCTCGCTCAATTAGGAATACAGGAAAACTGAAAAGTGTTATCTCACACTGTACGGCACAGAAACAAGTTTCCATTGAAAGAACAGAAACGCAAAGCACAACTTTGTAAACTAATTCACATATGTGTCGCCTGTTCAATTATTATAACAGGAAAACTGAAAAGTGATATAACCCTAACCCTAACCCTAACCCTAAGGCCCTAACCCAACCCTAACCCCTAACCCTAACCCTAACCCTAACACTAACCCTAACCCCTAACCCTAACCCTAACCCTAACCCTAACCCTAATGCTAACCCTAACCCTAACCCTAACCCTAACCCTAACCCTAACCCTAACCCTAACTTGTTCCTAACAGAAACAAGTTTCCTAACAGGAACAAGTTTCCAACGAAAGAATGTAAATGAAAAGCACTACTTTGTAAACTGAATCACATGTGTGTCACTCGCTCAATTAGGAATACAGGAAAACCGAAAAGTGTGATCTCGCACTGTACGGCACAGAAACTAGTTTCCATCGAAAGAACAGAAAAGCAAAGCACAACTTTGTAAACTAAATCACATACGTGTCGCCCGTTCAATTATTACAACAGGAAAACTGAAAACTGATATATCACACTGTACAGCACAGAAACAAGTTTCCAAGAAGAACAGAAACCAAAAGCACTACTTTGTAAACTAAATCACATGTGTGTCGTTCGCTCAATTAGGAATACAGGGAAACCAAAAGTGTTATCTCACACTGTATGGCACAGAAACAAGTTTCCAAAGAAAGAACAGAAACGCAAAGCACAACTATGTAAACTAAATGACATACATGTCGCCTGTTTAATTATTATAAGAGCAAAACTGAAAAGTGATATAACACACTGTACAGCACAGGAACATGTTTCCATCGAAAGAACAGAAACGCAAAGCACAACTTTTTAAACTAATTCACATACGTGTCGCCTGTTCAATTATTATAACAGGAAAACTGAAAAGTGATATAACCCTGACACTAACCCTAACCCTAAGGCCCTAACCCTAACACTAACCCTAACCCCTAACCCTAACCCTAACCCTAACCCTAACCCTAACCCCTAAACCTAACCCTAACCCTAACGCTAACCCTATACCTTACCCAGCCCTAACCTAACCCTAACCCTAACCCTAACCCTAACCCTAACCCTAACCCTAACTTGTTCCTAAAAGGAACAAGTTTCCAACGAAAGAATGTAAATGAAAAGCACTACTTTGTAAACTGAATCACATGTGTGTCACTCGCTCAATTAGGAATACAGGAAAACCGAAATGTATTATCTCGCACTGTAATGCACAGAAACTAGTTTCCATCGAAAGAACAGAAAAGCAAAGCACAACTTTGTAAACTAAATCACATACGTGTCGCCCATTCAATTATTACAACAGGAAAACTGAAAACTGATATATCACACTGTACAGCACAGAAACAATTTTCCAAGAAGAACAGAAACCCAAAACACTACTTTGTAAACTAAATCACATGTGTGTCGCTCGCTCAATTAGGAATACAGGGAAACCGAAAAGTGTTATCTCACACTGTATGGCACAGAAACAAGTTTGCAAAGAAAGAACAGAAACGCAAAGCACAACTTTGTAAACTAACTGAAATACGTGTCGCCTGTTCAATTATTATAAGAGGAAAACTGAAAAGTGATATAACCCTAACACTAACCCTAACCCTAAGGCCCTAACCCTAACACTAACCCTTATCCCTAACCCTAACCCTAACCATAACCCTAAACCTAACCCCTAACTCTAACCCTAACCCTAACCCTAACGCTAACCCTATCCCTTACCCAGCCCTAACCTAACCCTAACCCTAACCCTAACCCTAACCCTAACTTGTTCCTAACAGGAACAAGTTTCCAACGAAAGAACGTAAATGAAAAGCACTACTTTGTAAACTGAATCACATGTGTGTCGCTCGCTTCATTAGGAATACAGGAAAACTGAAAAGTAATATATCTCACTGTACAGCACAAGAACAAGTTTCCAACGAAAGAACAGAAAAGCAAAGCACTACTTTTAAACAGAATCACCTGTGTGTCGCTCGCTCAATTAGGAATACAGGAAAACTGAAAAGTGTTATCTCACACTTTACGGCACAGAAACAAGTTTCCATTGAAAGAACAGAAACCCAAAGCACAACTTTGTAAACTAATTCACATATGTGTCACCTGTTCAATTATTATAACAGGAAAACTGAAAAGTGATATAACCCTAACCCTAACCCTAACACTAAGGCCCTAACCCAACCCTAACCCCTAACCCTAACCCTAACCCTAACCCTAACACTAACCCTAACCCCTAACCCTAACCCTAACCCTAACTCTAACCCTAATGCTAACCCTAACCCTAACCCTAACCCTAACCCTAACCGTAACCATAACTTTTCCTAACAGGAACAAATTTCCAACGAAAGAATGTAAATGAAAAGCACTACTTTGTAAACTGAATCACATGTGTGTCACTCGCTCAATTAGGAATACAGGAAAACCGAAAAGTGTTATATCGCACTGTACGGCACAGAAACTAGTTTCCATCGAAAGAACAGAAAAGCAAAGCACAACTTTGTAAACTAAATCACATACGTGTCGCCCGTTCAATTATTACAACAGGAAAACTAAAAAGTGATATATCACACTGTACAGCACAGAAACAAGTTTCCAAGAAGAACAGAAACCAAAAGCACTACTTTGGAAACTAAATCACAAGTGTGTCGCTCGTTCAATTAGGAATACAGGGAAACCGGAAAGTGTTATCTCACACTGTATGGCACAGAAACAAGTTTCCAAAGACAGAACAGAAACGCAAAGCACAACTTTGTAAACTAAATGAAATACGGGTCGCCTGTTCAATTATTATAAGAGGAAAACTGAAAAGTGATATAACACACTGTACAGCACAGGAACATGTTTCCATCAAAAGAACAGAAACGCAAAGCACAACTTTGTAAACTAATTCACATACGTGTCGCCTGTTCAATTATTATAAGAGGAAAACTGAAAAGTGATATAACACACTGTACAGCACAGGAACATGTTTCCATCGAAAGAACAGAAACGCAAAGCACAACGTTTTAAACTAATTCACATACGTGTCGCCTGTTCAATTATTGTAACAGAAAAACTAAAAAGGGATATATCACATTGTACAGCACAGGAACAAGTTTCAAATGAAAGAACAAAAAAGAAAATCACTAATATGTAAACTAAATCACATGTGTGTCGCTCACTTCATTAGGAATACAGGAAAACTGAAAAGTAATATATCTCACTGTACAGCACAAGAACAAGTTTCCAACGAAAGAACAGAAAAGCAAAGCACTACTTTTAAACAGATCACCTGAGTGTCACTCGCTCAATTAGGAATACAGGAAAACCGAAAAGTGTTATATCGCACTGTACGGCACAGAAACTAGTTTCCATCGAAAGAACAGAAAAGCAAAGCACAACTTTGTAAACTAAATCACATACGTGTCGCCCGTTCAATTATGAAAACAGGAAAACTGAAAAGTGATATATCACACTGTACAGCACAGAAACAAGTTTCCAAGAAGAACAGAAATCAAAAGCACTACTTTGTAAACTAAATCACATGTGTGTCGCTCGCTCAATTAGGAATACAGGGAAACCTAAAAGTGTTATCTCACACTGTATGGCACAGAAACAAGTTTCCAAAGAAAGAACAGAAACGGAAAGCACAACTTTGTAAACTAAATGACATACGTGTCGCCTGTTTAATTATTATAAGAGGAAAACTGAAAAGTGATATAACACACTGTACAGCACAGGAACATGTTTCCATCGAAAGAACAGAAATGCAAAGCACAACTTTGTAATCTAATTCACATACGTGTCGCGTGTTCAATTATTATAACAGGAAAACTGAAAAGTGATATAACCCTAACACTAACCCTAACCCTAAGGCCCTAACCCTAACACTAACCCTTATCCCTAACCCTAACCCTAACCATAACCCTAAACCTAACCCCTAACTCTAACCCTAACCCTAACCCTAACGCTAACCCTATCCCTTACCCAGCCCTAACCTAACCCTAACCCTAACCCTAACCCTAACTTGTTCCTAACAGGAACAAGTTTCCAACGAAAGAACGTAAATGAAAAGCACTACTTTGTAAACTGAATCACATGTGTGTCGCTCGCTTCATTAGGAATACAGGAAAACTGAAAAGTAATATATCTCACTGTACAGCACAAGAACAAGTTTCCAACGAAAGAACAGAAAAGCAAAGCACTACTTTTAAACAGAATCACCTGTGTGTCGCTCGCTCAATTAGGAATACAGGAAAACTGAAAAGTGTTATCTCGCACTTTACGGCACAGAAACAAGTTTCCATTGAAAGAACAGAAACCCAAAGCACAACTTTGTAAACTAATTCACATATGTGTCACCTGTTCAATTATTATAACAGGAAAACTGAAAAGTGATATAACCCTAACCCTAACCCTAACACTAAGGCCCTAACCCAACCCTAACCCCTAACCCTAACCCTAACCCTAACCCTAACACTAACCCTAACCCCTAACCCTAACCCTAACCCTAACTCTAACCCTAATGCTAACCCTAACCCTAACCCTAACCCTAACCCTAACCCTAACCATAACTTGTTCCTAACAGGAACAAATTTCCAACGAAAGAATGTAAATGAAAAGCACTACTTTGTAAACTGAATCACATGTGTGTCACTCGCTCAATTAGGAATACAGGAAAACCGAAAAGTGTTATATCGCACTGTACGGCACAGAAACTAGTTTCCATCGAAAGAACAGAAAAGCAAAGCACAACTTTGTAAACTAAATCACATACGTGTCGCCCGTTCAATTATTACAACAGGAAAACTGAAAAGTGATATATCACACTGTACAGCACAGAAACAAGTTTCCAAGAAGAACAGAAACCAAAAGCAATACTTTGGAAACTAAATCACAAGTGTGTCGCTCGTTCAATTAGGAAAACAGGGAAACCGGAAAGTGTTATCTCACACTGTATGGCACAGAAACAAGTTTCCAAAGACAGAACAGAAACGCAAAGCACAACTTTGTAAACTAAATGAAATACGGGTCGCCTGTTCAATTATTATAAGAGGAAAACTGAAAAGTGATATAACACACTGTACAGCACAGGAACATGTTTCCATCAAAAGAACAGAAACGCAAAGCACAACTTTGTAAACTAATTCACATACGTGTCGCCTGTTCAATTATTATAAGAGGAAAACTGAAAAGTGATATAACACACTGTACAGCACAGGAACATGTTTCCATCGAAAGAACAGAAACGCAAAGCACAACATTGTAAACTAATTCACATACGTGTCGCCTGTTCAATTATTGTAACAGGAAAACTGAAAAGTGATATATCACATTGTACAGCACAGGAACAAGTTTCAAATGAAAGAACAAAAAAGAAAATCACTAACTTGTAAACTAAATCACATGTGTGTCGCTCGCTTCATTAGGAATACAGGAAAACTGAAAAGTAATATATCTCACTGTACAGCACAAGAACAAGTTTCCATCGAAAGAACAGAAAAGCAAAGCACTACTTTTAAACAGAATCACCTGTGTGTCGCTCGCTATATTAGGAATACAGGAAAACTGAAAAGTGTTATCTCGCACTGTACGGCACAGAAACAAGTTTCCATTGAAAGAACAGAAACACAAAGCACAACTTTGTAAACTAATTCACATACGTGTCGCCTGTTCAATTATTATAACAGGAAAACTGAAAAGTGATATAACCCTAACCCTAACCCTAGCCCTAAGGCCCTAACCCTAACCCTAACCCTAACCCTAACCCCTAACCCTAACCCTAACGCTAACCCTATCCTTTACCCAGCCCTAACCCTAACCCTAACCCTAACCCTAACCCTAACCCTAACCCTAACCCTAACCCTAACTTGTTCCTAACAGGAACAAGTTTCCAACTAAAGAACGTAAATGAAAAGCATTACTTTGTAAACTGAATCACATGTATGTCACTCGCTCAATTAGGAATAAAGGAAAACCGAAAAGTGTTATATCGCACTGTACGGCACAGAAACTAGTTTTCATCGAAAGAACAGAAAAGCAAAGCACAACTTTGTAAACTAAATCACATAAGTGTCGCCCGTTCAATTATTACAACAGGAAAACTGAAAAGTGATATATCACACTGTACAGCACAGAAACAAGTTTCCAAGAAGAACAGAAACCAAAAGCACTACTTTGTAAACTAAATCACATGTGTGTCGCTCGCTCAATTAGGAATACAGGGAAACCGAAAAGTGTTATCTCACACTGTATGGCACAGAAACAAGTTTCCAAAGAAAGAACAGAAACGCAAAGCACAACTTTGTAAACTAAATGACATACGTGTCGCCTGTTCAATTATTATAAGAGGAAACCTGAAAAGTGATATAACACACTGTACAGCACAGGAACATGTTTCCATCGAAAGAACAGAAACGCAAGGCACAACTTTGTAAACTAATTCACATACGTGTCGCCTGTTCAATTATTATAACAGGAAAACTGAAAAGTGATATATCACATTGTACAGCACAGGAACAAGTTTCAAATGAAAGAACAAAAAAGAAAATCACTAATTGGTAAACTAAATCACATGTGTGTCGCTCGCTTCATTAGGAATACAGGAAAACTGAAAAGTAATATATATCACTGTACAGCACAAGAACAAGTTTCCAACGAAAGAACAGAAAAGCAAAGCACTACTTTTAAACAGAATCACCTGTGTGTCGCTCGCTCAATTAGGAATACAGGAAAACTGAAAAGTGTTATCTCGCACTGTACGGCACAGAAACAAGTTTCCATTGAAAGAACAGAAACGCAAAGCACAACTTTGTAAACTAATTCACATATGTGTCGCCTGTTCAATTATTATAACAGGAAAACTGAAAAGTGATATAACCCTAACCCTAACCCTAACCCTAAGGCCCTAACCCAACCCTAACCCCTAACCCTAACCCTAACCCTAACCCTAACCCTAACCCTAACCCTAATGCTAACCCTAACCCTAACCCTAACCCTAACCCTAACCCTAACTTGTTCCTAACAGGAACAAGTTTCCTAACAGGAACAAGTTTCCAACGAAAGATTGTAAATGAAAAGCACTACTTTGTAAACTGAATCACATGTGTGTCACTCGCTCAATTAGGAATACAGGAAAACCGAAAAGTGTTATCTCGCACTTTACGGCACAGAAACTAGCTTCCATCGAAAGAACAGAAAAGCGAAGCACAACTTTGTAAACTAAATCACATAAGTGTCGCCCGTTCAATTATTACAACAGGAAAACTGAAAAGTGATATATCACACTGTACACCACAGAAACAAGTTTCCAAGAAGAACAGAAACCAAAAGCACTACTTTGTAAACTAAATCACAAGTGTGTCGCTCGCTCAATTAGGAATACAGGGAAACCGGAAAGTGTTATCTCACACTGTATGACACAGAAACAAGTTTCCAAAGAAAGAACAGAAACGCAAAGCACAACTTTGTAAACTAAATGACATACGTGTCACCTGTTCAATTATTATAAGAGGAAAACTGAAAAGTGATATAACACACTGTACAGCACAGGAACATGTTTCCATCGAAAGAACAGAAACGCAAAGCACAACTTTTTAAACTAATTCACATACGTGTCCCCTTTCATTTATTATAACAGGAAAACTGAAAAGTGATATATCACATTGTACAGCAAAGGAACAAGTTTCAAATGAAAGAACAAAAAAGAAAATCACTAATTTGTAAACTAAATCACATGTGTGTTGCTCGCTCCATTAGGAATACAGGAAAACTGAACAGTAATATATCTCACTGTACAGCACAAGAACAAGTTTCCAACGAAAGAACAGAAAAGCAAAGCACTACTTTTAAACAGCCTCACCTGTGTGTCGCTCGCTCAATTAGGAATACAGGAAAACTGAAAAGTGTTATCTCACACTGTATGGCACAGAAACAAGTTTCCAAAGAAAGAACAGAAACGCAAAGCACAACTTTGTAAACTAAATGAAATACGTGTCGCCTGTTCAATTATTATAAGAGGAAAACTGAAAAGTGATATAACACACTGTACAGCACAGGAACATGTTTCCATCGAAAGAACAGAAACGAAAGCACAACTTTGTAAACTAATTCACATACGTGTCGCCTGTTCAATTATTGTAACAGGAAAACTGAAAAGTGATATATCACATTGTACAGCACAGGAACAAGTTTCAAATGAAAGAACAAAAAAGAAAATCACTAATTTGTAAACTAAATCACATGTGTGTCGCTCGCTTCATTAGGAATACAGGAAAACTGAAAAGTGTTACCTCGCACTGTACGGCACAGAAAGAAGTTTCCAAAGAAAGAACAGAAACGCAAAGCACAACTCTGTAAACTAAATGACATACGTGTCGCCTGTTCAATTATTATAACAGGAAAACTGAAAAGTGATATAACCCTAACACTAACCCTAACCCTAACCCTAACCCTAATCCTAACCCTAACCCTAAACTAATTCACATACGTGTCGCCTGTTCAAACATTATAACAGGAAAACTGAAAAGTGATATAACCCTAACCCTAACCCTAACCCTAAGGCCCTAACCCTAACCCTAACCCCTAACCCTATCCCTAACCCTAACCCTAACCCTAACCCCTAACCCTAACCCTAACCCTAACCCTAACGCTAACCCTAACCCTAACCCTAACCCTAACCCTAACCCTAACTTGTTCCTAACAGGAACAAGTTTCCTAACAGGAAAAAGTTTCCAACGAAAGAATGTAAATGAAAACACTACTTTGTAAACTGAATCACATGTGTGTCACTCGCTCAATTAGGAATACAGGAAAACCGAAAAGTGTTATTTCGCACTGTACGGCACAGAAACTAGTTTCCATCGAAAGAACAGAAAAGCAAAGCACAACTTTGTAAACTAAATCACATACATCTCGCCCGTTCAATTATTACAACAGGAAAACTGAAAAGTGATATATCACACTGTACAGCACAGACACAAGTTTCCAAGAAGAACAGAAACCCAAAGCACTACTTTGTAAACTAAATCACATGTGTGTCGCTCGCTCAATTAGGAATACAGGGAAACCGAAAAGTGTTATCTCACACTGTATGGCACAGAAACAAGTTTCCAAAGAAAGAACAGAAACGGAAAGCACAACTTTGTAAACTAAATGACATACGTGTCGCCTGTTCAATTATTATAAGAGGAAAACTGAAAAGTGATTTAACACACTGTACAGCACAGGAACATGTTTCCATCGAAAGAACAGAAACGCAAAGCAAAACTTTGTAAACTAATTCACATACGTATCGCCTGTTCAATTATTATAACAGGAAAACTGAAAAGTGATATATCACATTGTACAGCACAAGAACAAGTTTCCAACGAAAGAACTGAAAAGCAAAGCACTACTTTTAAACAGAATCACCTGTGTGTCGCTCGCTCAATTAGGAATACAGGAAAACTGAAAAGTGTTATCTCGCACTGTACGGCACAGAAACAAGTTTCCATTGAAAGAACAGAAATGCAAAGCACAACTTTGTAAACTAATTCACATATGTGTCGCCTGTTCAATTATTATAACAGGAAAACTGAAAAGTGATATAACCCTAACCCTAACCCTAACCCTAAGGCCCTAACCCTAATCCTATCCCTAACCCTAACCCTAAGCCCTAACCCCTAACCCTAACCCTAACCCTAACCCTAACCCTAAACCTAACCCTAACGCTAACCCTATCCCTTACCCAGGCCTAACCTAACCCTAACCCTAACCCTAACCCTAACACTAACCCTAACCTGAACCCTAACCCTAACTTGTTCCTAAACAAGTTTCCAACGAAAGAACGTAAATGAAAAGCACTACTTTGTAAAGTGAATCACATTTGTGTCACTCGCTCAATTAGGAATACAGGAAAACAGAAAAGTGTTATCTCGCACTGTACGGCACAGAAAGTAGTTTCCATCGAAAGAACAGAAAAGCAAAGCACAACTTTGTAAACTAAATCACATACGTGTCGCCCGTTCAATTATTACAACAGGAAAACTGAAAAGTGATATATCACACTGTACAGCAGAGAAACAATTTTCCAAGAAGAACAGAAACCCAAAGCACTACTTTGTAAACTAATTCACATGTGTGTCGCTCGCTCAATTAGGAATACAGGGAAACCGAAAAGTGTTATCTCACACTGTATGGTACAGAAACAAGTTTCCAAAGAAAGAACGGAATCGGAAAGCACAACTTTGTAAACTAAATGACATACGTGTTGCCTGTTCAATTGTTATAAGAGGAAAACTGAAAAGTGATATAACACACTGTACAGCACAGGAACATGTTTCCATCGAAAGAACAGAAACGCAAAGCACAACTTTGTAAACTAATTCACACACGTGTCACCTGTTCAATTATTATAACAGGAAAACTGAAAAGTGATATAACCCTAAACCTAACCCTAACCCTAACCCTAACCCTAACCCCTAACCCTAACCCTGACCCTAACCCTAACCCTAACCTTAACCCTAACCCCTAACCCTAACCCTAACCCTAACCCTAACCTTAACCCTAAAGCTAACCCTATCCCTTACCCAGCCCTAACCTAACCCTAACCCTAACCCTAACCCTAACTTGTTCCTATCAGGAACAAGTTTCCAACGAAAGAACGTAAATGAAAAGCACTACTTTGTAAAGTGAACCACATGTGTGTCCCTCGCTCAATTAGGAATACAGGAAAACCGAAAAGTGTTATATCGCACTGTACGGCGCAGAAACTAGTTTCCATCGAAAGAACAGAAAAGCAAAGCACAACTTTGTAAACTAAATCACATACGTGTCACCCGTTCAATTATTACAACAGGAAAACTGAAAAGTGATATATCACACTGTACAGCACAGAAACAAGTTTCCAAGAAGAACAGAAACCCAAAGCACTACTTTGTAAACTAAATCACATGTGTGTCGCTCGCTCAATTAGGAATACAGGGAAACCGAAAAGTGTTATCTCACACTGTATGGCACAGAAACAAGTTTCCAAAGAAAGAACAGAAAAGCAAAGCACTACTTTGTAAACTAAATGACATACGTGTTGCCTTTCAATTATTATAAGAGGAAAACTGAAAAGTGATATACACACTGTACAGCACAGGAACATGTTTCCATCGAAAGAACAGAAACGCAAAGCACAACTTTGTAAACTAATTCACATACGTGTAGCCTGTTCAATTATTATAACAGGAAGACTGAAAAGTGATATAACCCTAAACCTAACCCTAACCCTAAGGCCCTAACCCTAACCCTAACCCTAACCCTAACCCTAACCCCTAACCCTAACCCTAACCCTAACCCTAACCCTAACCCTAACCCTAAACCTAACCCTAACCCTAACCCTAACTTAACCCTAACGCTAACCCTATTCCTTACCCAGCCCTAACCTAACCCTAACCCTAACCCTAACCCTAACCCTAACCCTAACCCTAACTTGTTCCTAAAAGGAACAAGTTACCAACGAAAGAACGTAAATGAAAAGCACTACTTTGTAAAGTGAACCACATGTGTGTCACTCGCTCAATTAGGAATACAGGAAAACCGAAAAGTGTTATCTCGCACTGTATGGCACAGAAACTAGTTTCCATCGAAAGAACAGAAAAGCAAAGCACAACTTTGTAAACTAAATCACATACGTGTCGCCCGTTCAATTATTACAACAGGAAAACTTAAAAGTGATATATCACACTGTACAGCACAGAAACAAGTTTCCAAGAAGAACAGAAACCCAAAGCACTACTTTGTAAACTAAATCACAAGTGTGTCGCTCACTCAATTAGGGATACAGGGAAACCGGAAAGTGTTATCTCACACTGTATGGCACAGAAACAAGTTTCCAAAGAAAGAACAGAAAAGCAAAGCACTACTTTTAAACAGAATCATCTGTGTGTCGCTCGCTCAATTAGGAATACAGGAAAACTGAAAATTGTTATCTCGCACTGTACAGCACAGAAACAAGTTTCCATTGAAAGAACAGAAACGCAAAGCACAACTTTGTAAACTAATTCACATATGTGTCGCCTGTTCAATTATTATAACAGGAAAACTGAAAAGTGATATAACCCTAACCCTAACACTAACCCTATGGCTCTAACGCTAACCCTAACCCTAACCCTAACCCCTAACCCTAACACTAACCCTAACCCTAACCCTAAACCTAACCCTAACACTACCCCTATCCCTTACCCAGCCCTAACCTAACCCTAACCCTAACCCTAACCCTAACCCTAACTTGTTCCTAACAGGAACAAGTTTCCAACGAAAGAATGTAAATGAAAAGCACTACTTTGTAAAGTGAATCACATGTGTGTCGCTCGCTCCATTAGGAATACAGGAAAACTGAACAGTAATATATCTCACAGTACAGCACAAGAACAAGTTTCCAATGAAAGAACAGAAAAGCAAAGCACTACTTTTAAACAGAATCACCTGTGTGTCGCTCGCTCAATTAGGAATACAGGAAAACTGAAAAGTGTTATCTCGCACTGTAAGGCACAGAAACAAGTTTCCATTGAAAGAACAGAAACGCAAAGCACAACTTTGTAAACTAATTCACATATGTGTTGCCTGTTCAATTATTATAACAGGAAAATTGAAAAGTGATATAACCCTAACCCTAACCCTAACCCTAAGGCCCTAACCCTAACCCTAACCCCTAACCCTAACCCTAACCCTAACCCTAACCCCTAACCCTAACCCTAACCCTAACCCTAACCCTAACTCTAACCCTTACCCTAACGCTAACCCTATCCCTTACCCAGCCCTAACCTAACCCTAACCCTAACCCTAACCCTAACTTGTTTCTAACAGTAACAAGTTTCCAAAGAAAGAACGTAAATGAAAAGCACTACTTTGTAAACTGAGTCACATGTGTGTCACTCGCTCAATTAGGAATACAGCAAAACCGAAAAGTGTTATCTCGCACTGTACGGCACAGAAACTAGTTTCCATCGAAAGAATAGAAAAGCAAAGCACAACTTTGTAAACTAAATCACATACGTGTCGCCCGTTCAATTATTACAACAGGAACACTGAAAAGTGATATATCACACTGTACAGCACAGAAACAAGTTTCCAAGAAGAACAGAAACCCAAAGCACTACTTTGTAAACTAAATCACATGTGTGTCGCTCGCTCAATTAGGAATACAGGGAAACCGAAAAGTGTTATCTCACACTGTATGGCACAGAAACAAGTTTCCAAAGAAAGAACAGAAACGGAAAGCACAACGTTGTAAACTAAATGACATACGTGTCGCCTGTTCAATTATTATAAGAGGAAAACTGTAAAGTGATATAACACACTGTACAGCACAGGAACATGTTTCCATCGAAAGAACAGAAACGCAAAGCACAACTTTGTAAACTAATTCACATACGTGTCGCCTGTTCAATTATTATAATAGGAAAACTGAAAAGTGATATAACCCTAACCCTAACCCTAACCCTAAGGCCCTAACCCTAACCCTAACCCTAACCCTAACCCTAACCCTAACCCTAACCCTAACTTGTTCCTAACAGGAACAAGTTTCCAACGAAAGAATGTGAATGAAAAGCACTACTTTGTAAAGTGAACCACATGTGTGTCACTCGCTCAATTAGGAATACAGGAAAACCGAAAAGTGTTATCTCGCACTTTACGGCACAGAAACTAGTTTCTATCGAAAGAACAGAAAAGCAACACACAACTTTGTAAACTAAATCACATACGTGTCACCCGTTCAATTATTACAACAGGAAAACTGAAAAGTGATATAACCCTAACCCTAACCCTAACCCTAAGGCCCTAACCCTAACCCTAACCCTAAGGCCCTAACCCTAACCCTAACCCTAACCACTAACCCTAACCCTATCACTAACCCTAACCCCTAACCCTAACCCTAACCCTAACCCTAACCCTAACCCTAACGCTAACCCTATCCCTTACCCAGCCCTAACCCTAACCCTAACCCTAACCCTAATCCTAACCCTAACCCTAACTTGTTCCTAACAGGAACAAATTTCCAACGAAAGATCGTAAATGAAAAGCACTACTTTGTAAACTGAATCACATGTGTGTCACTCGCTCAATTAGGAATACAGGAAAACCGAAAAGTGTTATATCGCACTGTATGGCACAGAAACTAGTTTCCATCGAAAGAACAGAAAAGCAAAGCACAACTTTGTAAACTAAATCACATACGTGTCGCCCGTTCAATTATTACAACAGGAAAACTGAAAAGTGATATATCACACTGTACAGCACAGAAACAAGTTTCCAAGAAGAACAGAAACCCAAAGCACTACTTTGTAAACTAATTCACATGTGTGTCGCTCGCTCAATTAGGAATACAGGGAAACTGAAAAGTGTTATCTCACACGGTATGGCACAGAAACAAGTTTCCAAAGAAAGAACAGAAACGCAAAGCACAACTTTGTAATCTAAATGACATACGTGTCGCCTGTTCAATTATTATAAGAGGAAAACTGAAAAGTGATGTAACACACTGTACAGCACAGGAACATGTTTCCATCGAAAGAACAGAAACGCAAAGCACAACTTTGTAAACTAATTCACATACGTGTCGCCTGTTCAATTATTATAACAGGAAAACTGAAAAGTGATATATCACATTGTACAGCACAGGAACAAGTTTCAAATGAAAGAACAAAAATGAAAATCACTAATTTGTAATCTAAATCACATATGTGTTGCTCACTCCATTAGGATTACAGGAAAACTGAAAAGTAATATATCTCACTGTACAGCACAAGAACAAGTTTACAACGAAAGAACAGAAAAGCAAAGCACTACTTTTAAACAGAATCACCTGTGTGTCGCTCGCTCAATTAGGAATACAGGAAAACTGAAAATTGTTATCTCGCACTGTACGGCACAGAAACAAGTTTCCATTGAAAGAACAGAAACGCAAAGCACAACTTTGTAAACTAATTCACATATGTGTTGCCTGTTCAATTATTATAACAGGAACACTGAAAAGTGTTATATCACACTGTACAGCACAGAAACAAGTTTCCAAGAAGAACAGAAACCCAAAGCACTACTTTGTAAACTAAATCACATGTGTGTTGCTCGCTCATTTAGGAATACAGGGAAACCGAAAAGTGTTATCTCACACTGTATGGCACAGAAACAAGTTTCCAAAGAAAGAATAGAAACGCAAAGCACAACTTTGTAAACTAAATGACATACGTGTCGCCTGTTTAATTATTATAAGAGGAAAACTGAAAAGTGATATAACACACTGTACAGCACAGGAAAATGTTTCCATTGAAAGAACAGAAACACAAAGCACAACTTTGTAAACTAATTCACATACGTGTCGCCTGTTCAATTATTATAACAGGAAAACTGAAAAGTGATATAACCCTAACCCTAACCCTAACCCTAAGGCCCTAACCCTAACCCTAACCCTAAGGCCCTAACCCTAACCCTAACCCTAACCCCTAACCCTAAACCTAACCCTAACCCTAACCCCTAACCCTAACCCTAACCCTAACCCTAACCCTAACCCTAACGCTAACCCTATCCCTTACCCAGCCCTAACCCTAACCCTAACCCTAACCCTAACCCTAACCCTAACTTGTTCCTAACAGGAACAAGTTTCCAACGAAAGATCGTAAATGAAAAGCACTACTTTGTAAACTGAATCACATGTGTGTCACTCGCTCAATTAGGAATACAGGAAAACCGAAAAGTGTTATCTCGCACTGTACGGCACAGAAACTAGTTTCCATCGAAAGAACAGAAAAGCAAAGCACAACTTTGTAAACTAAATCACATACGTGTCGCCCGTTCAATTATTACAACAGGAAAACTGAAAAGTGATATATCACACTGTACAGCACAGAAACAAGTTTCCAAGAAGAACAGAAACAGATTGCTGGGTTTTGTTTACGTATCCATTCTGTTAATCTGTGTCTTTTTATTGGAGAGTTGAGTCCATTGATGTTGAGAGAGATTAATGACCAGTGGCTGTTAGATCTCTTGATTTTGATGTTGGCTGTGGTCATCAGGTTGTGTGTTTGGTTGCTTTTTGTTTTACTGAAGTGAGGTTATTTATTTCCTGTGTTTTCTTGAATGTAGCTAGCTTTCTTGGGTTGTATTTTCCCTTCCAGTGTCTTCTGTAATGCTGGATTTGTTTGTAGGTATTGTTGAAATTTGTTTTTGTCATTGAATATCTTGTTTTCTCCATCTATGAGGACTGAGAGTTTTGCTGGGTATAGTAGCCTGGGCTGACATCTGTGTTCTCTTAGGGTCTGCATGATATCTGTCCAGGCCCTTCTGGCTTTCATAGTCTCTGTTGAAAAGTCAGGTGTGATTCTAATGGGTTTGCCATTATATGTTACTTGGCCTTTTTCCCTTGTAGCTTTTAGTATTTTTTCTTTGTTCTGTATAATTACTGTTTTGATTATTATGTGGCGGGAGGATTTTCTTTTCTGGTCAAATTTGCTGGGTGTTCTGTAGGCCTCATGTATTCTAATTGGCCTCTCCTTTAGCTTGGGGAAATTTTCTTCAATGATTTTGTTGAAAATATTTTCTGGGCCTTGGAGAAGGGAGTCTTCTTTTTCCTCTATACCTATTATTCTTAGGTTTTGTCTTTTCATATTGTCTTGCATTTCTTGGACGGTTTGTGTCAGGAATTTTTCAGATTTAACATTTTCTTTGACAGATACATCGATTTCTTCCATTGTATCTTCTACACCTGAGATTCTTTCTTCCATCTCTTGTAGTCTGTTGGTTATGCTTACCTCTGTAGTTCCTGTTTTCTTCCCTAGATTCTTCCTTTCCATTATTTCTTCCATTTGTGTTTTCTTTAATTTTTCCAATTCTATCTTCAGGTCTTGAGTTGTTTTGTTTACTTCCTTCACCTGTCTGATTGTACTTTCCTGTTTTTCTTTTAGTTCCTTCAACTCTGTTTCTTTCATTTCATTCAGTGTTTTAAGCATTTCCTTTCTAAAGGCCATAAACTGTTTGGCTGCAGCTTCCTCTATTTCTTTACGGATGGCAATATTCTGTTTGAGTTTATCTTCCTCTATGTCTTTACGAATCTTATTTGTTTCCTCTGTTATCATCTTCATGAGCATACTTGTTAGGTCATCTTCTTGGATTTCAGTTATGGTGGGGTGTCCAGGGCTACTTGCCCCTGGGTAACTGGGTTCTGGAGATGCCATATTGCTCTGTCTTTTGTTGCTTGAGCTTTTACGCTGGCCTCTACCCATTGTGTTATCTTAGGAGTTTGGGGTTATTTTCTGGTGGTTCCTGGGGATCCTGTGGTGGAGAGAATCCCCTTTGCAGAAAGCTGGATTTTCCTGAAGGATGTCTTCTCAGCTTTTTGGGTATAGTCCCTGGATGGCTGGTGTTTTTTCAGGAGTTGCTCACCTCAGGGATATAGACCTGAGTGGTAACTGTGGTCTTTGTTAGTCGAGAGGGTTCTCCTCTCACCCAGGGAAGTCCTGAGGGCAGCTGCCCTGTTTCTGGGTTTCTTGTTGCAAATTTAATGATCAGCTGCTGTGACCCAGTTGGACATCAGGCGTGCCTCAACTGTTTGTGCTTGTGTCTGGAGCACAGCTGAGTGCTGGCGCCTCGGCCCTACTAGACTACTAGACTTTTTCTAGGGAAGGATTGGGTGATTTAGATCAGTACAGTTTCCTTCCTTCCCCGTGGATTCTCTGGAGACACGGACTCCTAGTGTTTTTTTTTTGCCCTGGTGCACAGTGCTCAGTGTCCGCCAGCTTGCTGGCCACAGAAATTTGCCTGTGCCTGGAGCACAGCTGTGTGATGGCGGCTCAGTCTCTGCCAGCTGTCTGGTGCGCAGAAACTGCCTGTGTCTGCCTTTGTGGCTTTTGGGAGTCTGAGTGGCTCCCTAAGCTGGGTAATTTTCCGGGTACCTTTTCAGGTTGGGGGTGAGCTGAGTGCTCTGAGATCAGACCCGCCGTTTCTATCTCTGGCGGCGAATCAGGCGCGCAGGCAGGCAGGGCTCTGTGCGGGAACCTGGGTCCCCGGCTCTGGCTCCGGGCTGGCTCCTGGGGTGCCCGTGGAACCCGCCCGAGTCTTTTCCAGGGGATGTCTGGGTGACCTAAGGCCGGTCCCAATCGTTTCCTGTACCCTGGGGTTATCTCTCGACTGAAAATTCCAGTCTCTGATAGTGTGGTGCCCAAGGTTCAGTCTGGGACCGTGACCAGAGACACTGGCTTGTGGCTCTGGGCTGGGGCTGGGGCTGGCGGCCGGCAGCCAAGCGTCTGGCGGAACCGGGATCTCTTCCCCGGTTTAGCCGGGTGAGTTAAAAGCTGATTGAATCCCCCACCGTGGGATATCCTCTCACCTGGGAAACACAATGACTGTGTTTTATGGGCGAGAGTTCTGATTGCTGTTCACTGTGCTGATCCTGCTGTGCTGCTGCTCAGAATGAGAGTCCTCCCGGCGCCGCCATCTTGCCCCTCCCCTCCAGCACTACTTTTAAACAGAATCACCTGTGTGTTACTCGCTCAATTAGGAATACAGGAAAACTGAAAAGTGTTATCTCAAACTGTACGGCACAGAAACAAGTTTCCATTGAAAGAACAGAAACGCAAAGCACAACTTTGTAAACTAATTCACATATGTGTCGCCTGTTCAATTATTATAACAGGAAAACTGAAAAGTGATATAACCCTAACCCTAACCCTAAGGCCCTAACCCTAACCCTAACCCCTAACCCTAACCCTAACCCTAACCCTAACCTGTAACCCTAACACTAACCCTAACCCTAACCCTAACCCTAACGCTAACCATAACCCTAACCCTAACCCTAAACCTAACCCTAACTTGTTCCTAACAGGAACAATTTTCCTAACAGGGACAAGTTTCCAACGAAAGAATGTAAATGAAAAGCACTACTTTGTAAACTGAATCACATGTGTGTCACTCGCTCAATTAGGAATACAGGAATACCGAAAAGTGTTATATCGCACTTTACGGCACAGAAACTAGTTTCCATCGAAAGAACAGAAAAGCAAAGCACAACTTTGTAAACTAAATCACATACATGTTGCCCGTTCAATTATTACAACAGGAAAACTGAAAAGTGATATATCACACTGTACAGCACAGAAACAAGTTTCCAAGAAGAACAGAAACCAAAAGCACTACTTTGTTAACTAAATCACATGTGTGTCGCTCGCTCAATTAGGAATACAGGGAAACCGAAAAGTGTTATCTCACACTGTATGGCACAGAAACAAGTTTCCAAAGAAAGAACAGAAACGCAAAGCACAACTTTGTAAACTAATTCACATACGTGTCGCCTGTTCAATTATTATAAGAGGAAAACTGAAAAGTGATATAACACACTGTACAGCACAGGAACATGTTTCCATCGAAAGAACAGAAACGCAAAGCACAACTTTGTAAACTAATTCACATACGTGTCGCCTGTTCAATTATTATAACAGGAAAACTGAAAAGTGATATATCACACTGTACAGCACAGAAACAAGTTTCCAAGAAGAACAGAAACCCAAAGCACTACTTTGTAAACTAAATCACAAGTGTGTCGCTCACTCAATTAGGAATACAGGGAAACCGGAAAGTGTTATCTCACACTGTATGGCACAGAAACAAGTTTCCAAAGAAAGAAGAGAAACGCAAAGCATAACTTTGTAAACTAAATGACATACATGTCGCCTGTTCAATGAGTATAAGAGGAAAACTGAAAAGTGATATAACACACTGTACAGCACAGGAACATGTTTCCATCGAAAGAACAGAAACGCAAAGCACAACTTTGTAAACTAATTCACATACGTGTCGCCTGTTCAATTATTGTAACAGGAAAACTGAAAAGTGATATATCACATTGTACAGCACAGGAACAAGTTTCAAATGAAAGAACAAAAAAGAAAATCACTAATTTGTAAACTAAATCACATGTGTGTCGCTCGCTCCATTAGGAATACAGGAAAACTGAACAGTAATATATCTCACTGTACAGCACAACAACAAGTTTCCAACGAAAGAACAGAAAAGCAAAGCACTACTTTTAAACAGAATCACCTGTGTGTTGCTCGCTCAATTAGGAATACAGGAAAACTGAAAAGTGTTATCTCGCACTGTACGGCCCAGAAACAAGTTTCCATTGAAAGAACAGAAACACAAAGCACAACTTTGTAAACTAATTCACATATGTGTCGCCTGTTCAATTATTATAACAGGAAAACTGAAAAGTGATATAACCCTAACCCTAACCCTAACCCTAACGCTAACCCTAACCCTAACCCTAACCCTAACCCTAACCCTAACTTGTTCCTAACAGGAACAAGTTTCCTAACAGGGACAATTTTCCAACGAAAGAATGTAAATGAAAAGCACTACTTTGTAAACTGAATCACATGTGTGTCACTCGCTCAATTAGGAATACAGGAAAACCGAAAAGTGTTATCTCGCACTGTACGGCACAGAAACAAGTTTCCATCGAAAGAACAGAAAAGCAAAGCACAACTTTGTAAACTAATTCACATACGTGTCGCCTGTTCAATTATTATAAGAGTAAAACTGAAAAGTGATATAACACACTATACAGCACAGGAATATGTTTTCATCGAAAGAACAGAAAAGAAGCACAACTTTGTAAACTAAATCACATACGTGTCGCCCGTTCAATTATTACAACAGGAAAACTGAAAAGTGATATATCACACTGTACAGCACAGAAACAAGTTTCCAAGAAGAACAGAAACCCAAAGCACTACTTTGTAAACTAAATCACAAGTGTGTCGCTCACTCAATTAGGAATACAGGGAAACCGGAAAGTGTTATCTCACACTGTATGGCACAGAAACAAGTTTCCAAAGAAAGAACAGAAACGGAAAGCACAACTTTGTAAACTAAATGACACACGTGTCGCCTGCTAATTATTATAAGAGGAAAACTGAAAAGTGATATAACAAACTGTACAGCACAGGAACATGTTTTCATCAAAAGAACAGAAACGCAAAGCACAACTTTGTAAACTAATTCACATACGTGTCGCCTGTTCAATTATTATAAGAGGAAAACGGAAAAGTGATATAACACACTGTACAGCACAGGAACATGTTTCCATCGAAAGAACAGAAACACAAAGCACAACTTTGTAAACTAATTCACATACATGTCGCCTGTTCAATTATTGTAACAGGAAAACTGAAAAGTGATATATCACATTGTACAGCACAGGAACAAGTTTCAAATGAAAGAACAAAAAAGAAAATCACCTATTTGTAATCTAAATCAAATGTGTGTCGCTCGCTTCATTAGGAATACAGGAAAACTGAAAAGTAATATATCTCACTGTACAGCACAAGAACAAGTTTCCAACGAAAGAACAGAAAAGCAAAGCACTACTTTTAAACAGAATCACCTGTGTGTCGCTCGCTCAATTAGGAATACAGAAAAACTGAAAAGTGTTATCTCGCACTTTACGGCACAGAAACAAGTTTCCATTGAAAGAACAGAAACGCAAAGCACAACTTTGTAAACTAATTCACATATGTGTCGCCTGTTCAATTATTATAACAGGAAAACTGAAAAGTGATATAACCCTAACCTTAACCCTAACCCTAAGGCCCTAACCCTAACCCTAACCCCTAACCCTAACCCTAACCCTAACCCTAACCTGTAACCCTAACCCTAACCCTAAACCTAACCCTTACCCTAACGCTAACCCTAACCTTAACCCTAACCCTAACCCTAACTTGTTCCTAACAGGAACAAGTTTCCTAACAGGGACAAGTTTCCAACGAAAGAATGTAAATGAAAAGCACTACTTTGTAAACTGAATCACATGTGTGTCACTCGCTCAATTAGGAATACAGGAAAACCGAAAAGTGTTATCTCGCACTGTACGGCACAGAAACTAGTTTCCATCGAAAGAACAGAAAAGCAAAGCACAACCTTGTAAACTAATTCACATACGTGTCGCCTGTTCAATTATTATAAGAGGAAAACTGAAAAGTGATATAACACACTATACAGCACAGGAATATGTTTTAATCGAAAGAACAGAAAAGCAAAGCACAACTTTGTAAACTAAATTGCATACGTGTCGCCCGTTCAATTATTACAACAGGAAAACTGAAAAGTGATATATCACACTGTACAGCACAGAAACAAGTTTCCAAGAAGAACAGAAACCCAAAGCACTACTTTGTAAACTAAATCACAAGTGTGTCGCTCACTCAATTAGGAATACAGGGAAACCGGAAAGTGTTATCTCACAATGTATGGCACAGAAACAAGTTTCCAAAGAAAGAACATAAACGCAAAGCACAACTTTGTAAACTAATTCACATACGTGTCGCCTGTTCAATTATTATAAGAGGAAAACTGAAAAGTGATATAACACACTGTACAGCACAGGAACATGTTTCCATCGAAAGAACAGAAACGCAAAGCACAACTTTGTAAACTAATTCACATACGTGTCGCCTGTTCAATTATTATAACAGGAAAACTGAAAAGTGATATATCACATTGTACAGCACAGGAACAAGTTTCAAATGAAAGAACAAAAAAGAAAATCACTAATTTGTAAACTAAATCACATGTGTGTCGCTCGCTCCATTAGGAATACAGGAAAACTGAACAGTAATATATCTCACTGAACAGCACAAGAAGAAGTTTCCAACGAAAGAACAGAAAAGCAAAGCACTACTTTTAAACAGAATCACCTGTGTGTTGCTCGCTCAATTAGGAATACAGGAAAACTGAAAAGTGTTATCTCGCACTCTACGGCCCAGAAACAAGTTTCCATTGAAAGAACAGAAACGCAAAGCACAACTTTGTAAACTAATTCACATATGTGTCGCCTGTTCAATTATTATAACAGGAAAACTGAAAAGTGATATAACCCTAACCCTAACCCTAACCCTAACGCTAACCCTAACCCTAACCCTAACCCTAACCCTAACCCTAACCCTAACTTGTTCCTAACAGGAACAAGTTTCCTAACAGGGACAAGTTTCCACCGAAAGAATGTAAATGAAAACACTACTTTGTAAACTGAATCACATGTGTGTCACTCGCTCAATTAGGAATACAGGAAAACCGAAAAGTGTTATCTCGCACTGTACGGCACAGAAACTAGTTTCGATCGAAAGAACAGAAAAGCAAAGCACAACTTTGTAAACTAATTCACATACGTGTCGCCTGTTCAATTATTATAAGAGGAAAACTGAAAAGTGATATAACACACAGTACAGCACAGGAATATGTTTTCATCAAAAGAACAGAAAAGAAGCACAACTTTGTAAACTAAATCACATACGTGTCGCCCGTTCAATTATTACAACAGGAAAACTGAAAAGTGATATATCACACTGTATGGCACAGAAACAAGTTTCCAAAGAAAGAACAGAAACGGAAAGCACAACTTTGTAAACTAAATGACACACGTGTCGCCTGTTTAATTATTATAAGAGGAAAACTGAAAAGTGATATAACACACTGTACAGCACAGGAACATGTTTTCATCAAAAGAACAGAAACGCAAAGCACAACTTTGTAAACTAATTCACATACGTGTCGCCTGTTCAATTATTATAAGAGGAAAACTGAAAAGTGATATAACACACTGTACAGCACAGGAACATGTTTCCATCGAAAGAACAGAAACGCAAAGCACAACTTTGTAAACTAATTCACATACGTGTCGCCTGTTCAATTATTGTAACAGGAAAACTGAAAAGTGATATATCACATTGTACAGCACAGGAACAAGTTTCAAATGAAAGAACAAAAAAGAAAATCACTAATTTGTAAACTAAATCACATGTGTGTCGCTCGCTTCATTAGGAATACAGGAAAACTGAAAAGTAATATATCTCACTGTACAGCACAAGAACAAGTTTCCAACGAAAGAACAGAAAAGCAAAGCACTACTTTTAAACAGAATCACCTGTGTGTCGCTCGCTCAATTAGGAATACAGAAAAACTGAAAAGTGTTATCTCGCACTGTACGGCACAGAAACAAGTTTCCATTGAAAGAACAGAAACGCAAAGCACAACTTTGTAAACTAATTCACATATGTGTCGCCTGTTCAATTATTATAACAGGAAAACTGAAAAGTGATATAACCCTAACCCTAACCCTAACCCTAAGGCCCTAACCCTAAATTTAACCCCTAACCCTAACCCTAACCCTAACCCTAACCTGTAACCCTAACCCTAACCCTAACCCTAACCCTAACTCTAACCCTAACCCTAACCCTAACCCTAACTTGTTCCTAACAGGAACAAGTTTCCTAACAGGGACAAGTTTCCAACGAAAGAATATAAATGAAAAGCACTACTTTGTAAACCGAATCACATGTGTGTCACTCGCTCAATTAGGAATACAGGAAAACCGAAAAGTGTTATCTCGCACTGTACGGCACAGAAACTAGTTTCCATCGAAAGAACAGAAAAGCAAAGCACAACCTTGTAAACTAATTCACATACGTGTCGCCTGTTCAATTATTATAAGAGGAAAACTGAAAAGTGATATAACACACTGTACAGCACAGGAATATGTTTTCATCGAAAGAACAGAAAAGCAAAGCACAACTTTGTAAACTAAATCGCATACGTGTCGCCCGTTCAATTATTACAACAGGAAAACTGAAAAGTGATATATCACACTGTACAGCACAGAAACAAGTTTCCAAGAAGAACAGAAACCCAAAGCACTACTTTGTAAACTAAATCACAAGTGTGTCGCTCACTCAATTAGGAATACAGGGAAACCGGAAAGTGTTATCTCACAATGTATGGCACAGAAACAAGTTTCCAAAGAAAGAACAGAAACGCAAAGCACAACTTTGTAAACTAATTCACATACGTGTCGCCTGTTCAATTATTATAAGAGGAAAACTGAAAAGTGATATAACACACTGTACAGCACAGGAACATGTTTCCATCGAAAGAACAGAAACGCAAAGCACAACTTTGTAAACTAATTCACGTACGTGTCGCCTGTTCAATTATTATAACAGGAAAACTGAAAAGTGATATATCACATTGTACAGCACAGGAACAAGTTTCAAATGAAAGAACAAAAAAGAAAATCACTAATTTGTAAACTAAATCACATGTGTGTCGCTCGCTCCATTAGGAATACAGGAAAACTGAACAGTAATATATCTCACTGAACAGCACAAGAAGAAGTTTCCAACGAAAGAACAGAAAAGCAAAGCACTACTTTTAAACAGAATCACCTGTGTGTTGCTCGCTCAATTAGGAATACAGGAAAACTGAAAAGTGTTATCTCGCACTGTACGGCCCAGAAACAAGTTTCCATTGAAAGAACAGAAACGCAAAGCACAACTTTGTAAACTAATTCACATATGTGTCGCCTGTTCAATTATTATAACAGGAAAACTGAAAAGTGATATAACCCTAACCCTAACCCTAACCCTAACGCTAACCCTAACCCTAACCCTAACCCTAACCCTAACCCTAACCCTAACTTGTTCCTAACAGGAACAAGTTTCCTAACAGGGACAAGTTTCCAACGAAAGAATGTAAATGAAAAGCACTACTTTGTAAACTGAATCACATGTGTGTCACTCGCTCAATTAGGAATACAGGAAAACCGAAAAGTGTTATCTCGCACTGTACGGCACAGAAACTAGTTTCCATCGAAAGAACAGAAAAGCAAAGCACAACCTTGTAAACTAATTCACATACGTGTCGCCTGTTCAATTATTATAAGAGGAAAACTGAAAAGTGATATAACACACTGTACAGCACAGGAATATGTTTTCATCGAAAGAACAGAAAAGCAAAGCACAACTTTGTAAACTAAATCGCATACGTGTCGCCCGTTCAATTATTACAACAGGAAAACTGAAAAGTGATATATCACACTGTACAGCACAGAAACAAGTTTCCAAGAAGAACAGAAACCCAAAGCACTACTTTGTAAACTGAATCACAAGTGTGTCGCTCACTCAATTAGGAATACAGGGAAACCGGAAAGTGTTATCTCACAATGTATGGCACAGAAACAAGTTTCCAAAGAAAGAACAGAAACGCAAAGCACAACTTTGTAAACTAATTCACATACGTGTCGCCTGTTCAATTATTGTAACAGGAAAACTGAAAAGTGATATATCACATTGTACAGCACAGGAACAAGTTTCAAATGAAAGAACAAAAAAGAAAATCACCTATTTGTAAACTAAATCAAATGTGTGTCGCTCGCTTCATTAGGAATACAGGAAAACTGAAAAGTAATATATCTCACTGTACAGCACAAGAACAAGTTTCCAACGAAAGAACAGAAAAGCAAAGCACTACTTTTAAACAGAATCACCTGTGTGTCGCTCGCTCAATTAGGAATACAGAAAAACTGAAAAGTGTTATCTCGCACTGTACGGCACAGAAACAAGTTTCCATTGAAAGAACAGAAACGCAAAGCACAACTTTGTAAACTAATTCACATATGTGTCGCCTGTTCAATTATTATAACAGGAAAACTGAAAAGTGATATAACCCTAACCCTAACCCTAACCCTAAGGCCCTAACCCTAACACTAACCCCTAACCCTAACCCTAACCCTAACCCTAACCTCTAACCCTAACCCTAACCCTAACCCTAACCCTAACGCTAACCCTAACCCTAACCCTAACCCTAACCCTAACTTGTTCCTAACAGAAACAAGTTTCCTAACAGGGACAAGTTTCCAACGAAAGAATGTAAATGAAAAGCACTACTTTGTAAACTGAATCACATGTGTGTCACTCGCTCAATTAGGAATACAGGAAAACCGAAAAGTGTTATCTCGCACTGTACGGCACAGAAACTAGTTTCCATCGAAAGAACAGAAAAGCAAAGCACAACCTTGTAAACTAATTCACATACGTGTCGCCTGTTCAATTATTATAAGAGGAAAACTGAAAAGTGATATATCACACTGTACAGCACAGAAACAAGTTTCCAAGAAGAACAGAAACCCAAAGCACAACCTTGTAAACTAATTCACATACGTGTCGCCTGTTCAATTATTATAAGAGGAAAACTGAAAAGTGATATAACACACTGTACCGCACAGGAATATGTTTCCATCGAAAGAACAGAAAAGCAAAGCACAACTTTGTAAACTAAATCGCATACGTGTCGCCCGTTCAATTATTACAACAGGAAAACTGAAAAGTGATATATCACACTGTACAGCACAGAAACAAGTTTCCAAGAAGAACAGAAACCCAAAGCACTACTTTGTAAACTAAATCACAAGTGTGTCGCTCACTCAATTAGGAATACAGGGAAACCGGAAAGTGTTATCTCACAATGTATGGCACAGAAACAAGTTTCCAAAGAAAGAACAGAAACGCAAAGCACAACTTTGTAAACTAATTCACATACGTGTCGCCTGTTCAATTATTATAAGAGGAAAACTGAAAAGTGATATAACACACTGTACAGCACAGGAACATGTTTCCATCGAAAGAACAGAAACGCAAAGCACAACTTTGTAAACTAATTCACATACGTGTCGCCTGTTCAATTATTATAACAGGAAAACTGAAAAGTGATATATCACATTGTACAGCACAGGAACAAGTTTCAAATGAAAGAACAAAAAAGAAAATCACTAATTTGTAAACTAAATCACATGTGTGTCGCTCGCTCCATTAGGAATACAGGAAAACTGAACAGTAATATATCTCACTGTACAGCACAAGAACAAGTTTCCAACGATAGAACAGAAAAGCAAAGCACTACTTTTAAACAGAATCATCTGTGTGTTGCTCGCTCAATTAGGAATACAGGAAAACTGAAAAGTGTTATCTCGCACTGTACGGCACAGAAACAAGTTTCCATTGAAAGAACAGAAACGCAAAGCACAACTTTGTAAACTAATTCACATATGTGTCGCCTGTTCAATTATTATAACAGGAAAACTGAAAAGTGATATAACCCTAACCCTAACCCTAACCCAAAGGCCCTAACCCTAACCCTAACCCTAACCCTAACCCTAACCCCTAACCCTAACCCTAACCCTAACCCTAACCCTAACGCTAACCCTATCCCTTACCTAGCCCTAACCCTAACCCTAACCCTAACCCTAACCCTAACCCTAACTCTAACTTGTTCCTAACAGGAACAAGTTTCCAAGGAAAGAACGTAAATGAAAAGCACTACTTTGTAAACTGAATCACATGTGTGTCACTCGCTCAATTAGGAATACAGGAATACCGAAAAGTGTTATATCGCACTTTACGGCACAGAAACTAGTTACCGTCGAAAGAACAGAAAAGCAAAGCACAACTTTGTAAACTAAATCACATACATGTCGCCCGTTCAATTATTACAACAGGAAAACTGAAAAGTGATATATCACACTGTACAGCACAGAAACAAGTTTCCAAGAAGAACAGAAACCCAAAGCACTACTTTGTAAACTAAATCACAAGTGTGTCGCTCACTCAATTAGGAATACAGGGAAACCGGAAAGTGTTATCTCACACTGTATGGCACAGAAACAAGTTTCCAAAGAAAGAACAGAAACGGAAAGCACAACTTTGTAAACTAAATGACACACGTGTCGCCTGTTTAATTATTATAAGAGGAAAACTGAAAAGTGATATAACACACTGTACAGCACAGGAACATGTTTTCATCAAAAGAACAGAAACGCAAAGCACAACTTTGTAAACTAATTCACATACGTGTCGCCTGTTCAATTATTATAAGAGGAAAACTGAAAAGTGATATAACACACTGTACAGCACAGGAACATGTTTCCATCGAAAGAACAGAAACGCAAAGCACAACTTTGTAAACTAATTCACATACGTGTCGCCTGTTCAATTATTGTAACAGGAAAACTGAAAAGTGATATATCACATTGTACAGCACAGGAACAAGTTTCAAATGAAAGAATAAAAAAGAAAATCACCTATTTGTAAACTAAATCAAATGTGTGTCGCTCGCTTCATTAGGAATACAGGAAAACTGAAAAGTAATATATCTCACTGTACAGCACAAGAACAAGTTTCCAACGAAAGAACAGAAAAGCAAAGCACTATTTTTAAACAGAATCACTTGTGTGTCGCTCGCTCAATTAGGAATACAGAAAAACTGAAAAGTGTTATCTCGCACTGTACGGCACAGAAACAAGTTTCCATTGAAAGAACAGAAACGCAAAGCACAACTTTGTAAACTAATTCACATATGTGTCGCCTGTTCAATTATTATAACAGGAAAACTGAAAAGTGATATAACCCTAACCCTAACCCTAACCCTAAGGCCGTAATCCTAACACTAACCCCTAACCCTAACCCTAACCCTAACCCTAACCTCTAACCCTAACCCTAACCCTAACCCTAACCCTAACGCTAACCCTAACCCTAACCCTAACCCTAACCCTAACTTGTTCCTAACAGAAACAAGTTTCCTAACAGGGACAAGTTTCCAACGAAAGAATGTAAATGAAAAGCACTACTTTGTAAACTGAATCACATGTGTGTCACTCGCTCAATTAGGAATACAGGAAAACTGAAAAGTGTTATCTCGCACTGTACGGCACAGAAACTAGTTTCCATCGAAAGAACAGAAAAGCAAAGCACAACCTTGTAAACTAATTCACATACGTGTCGCCTGTTCAATTATTATAAGAGGAAAACTGAAAAGTGATATATCACACTGTACAGCACAGAAACAAGTTTCCAAGAAGAACAGAAACCCAAAGCACAACCTTGTAAACTAATTCACATACGTGTCGCCTGTTCAATTATTATAAGAGGAAAACTGAAAAGTGATATAACACACTGTACCGCACAGGAATATGTTTTCATCGAAAGAACAGAAAAGCAAAGCACAACTTTGTAAACTAAATCGCATACGTGTCGCCCGTTCAATTATTACAACAGGTAAACTGAAAAGTGATATATCACACTGTACAGCACAGAAACAAGTTTCCAAGAAGAACAGAAACCCAAAGCACTACTTTGTAAACTAAATCACAAGTGTGTCGCTCACTCAA
Organism: Meriones unguiculatus; assembly: GCF_030254825.1. Taxonomy (NCBI): domain Eukaryota; kingdom Metazoa; phylum Chordata; class Mammalia; order Rodentia; family Muridae; genus Meriones; species Meriones unguiculatus. The sequence goes on from NC_083366.1 coordinate 3,028,373, forward strand.
TTAGGAATACAGGGAAACCGGAAAGTGTTATCTCACAATGTATGGCACAGAAACAAGTTTCCAAAGAAAGAACAGAAACGCAAAGCACAACTTTGTAAACTAATTCACATACGTGTCGCCTGTTCAATTATTATAAGAGGAAAACTGAAAAGTGATATAACACACTGTACAGCACAGGAACATGTTTCCATCGAAAGAACAGAAACGCAAAGCACAACTTTGTAAACTAATTCACATACGTGTCGCCTGTTCAATTATTATAACAGGAAAACTGAAAAGTGATATATCACATTGTACAGCACAGGAACAAGTTTCAAATGAAAGAACAAAAAAGAAAATCACTAATTTGTAAACTAAATCACATGTGTGTCGCTCGCTCCATTAGGAATACAGGAAAACTGAACAGTAATATATCTCACTGTACAGCACAAGAACAAGTTTCCAACGATAGAACAGAAAAGCAAAGCACTACTTTTAAACAGAATCATCTGTGTGTTGCTCGCTCAATTAGGAATACAGGAAAACTGAAAAGTGTTATCTCGCACTGTACGGCACAGAAACAAGTTTCCATTGAAAGAACAGAAACGCAAAGCACAACTTTGTAAACTAATTCACATATGTGTCGCCTGTTCAATTATTATAACAGGAAAACTGAAAAGTGATATAACCCTAACCCTAACCCTAACCCAAAGGCCCTAACCCTAACCCTAACCCTAACCCTAACCCTAACCCCTAACCCTAACCCTAACCCTAACCCTAACCCTAACGCTAACCCTATCCCTTACCTAGCCCTAACCCTAACCCTAACCCTAAACCTAACCCTAACCCTAACTCTAACTTGTTCCTAACAGGAACAAGTTTCCAAGGAAAGAACGTAAATGAAAAGCACTACTTTGTAAACTGAATCACATGTGTGTCACTCGCTCAATTAGGAATACAGGAATACCGAAAAGTGTTATATCGCACTTTACGGCACAGAAACTAGTTACCGTCGAAAGAACAGAAAAGCAAAGCACAACTTTGTAAACTAAATCACATACATGTCGCCCGTTCAATTATTACAACAGGAAAACTGAAAAGTGATATATCACACTGTACAGCACAGAAACAAGTTTCCAAGAAGAACAGAAACCCAAAGCACTACTTTGTAAACTAAATCACAAGTGTGTCGCTCACTCAATTAGGAATACAGGGAAACCGGAAAGTGTTATCTCACACTGTATGGCACAGAAACAAGTTTCCAAAGAAAGAACAGAAACGGAAAGCACAACTTTGTAAACTAAATGACACACGTGTCGCCTGTTTAATTATTATAAGAGGAAAACTGAAAAGTGATATAACACACTGTACAGCACAGGAACATGTTTTCATCAAAAGAACAGAAACGCAAAGCACAACTTTGTAAACTAATTCACATACGTGTCGCCTGTTCAATTATTATAGGAGGAAAACTGAAAAGTGATATAACACACTGTACAGCACAGGAACATGTTTCCATCGAAAGAACAGAAACGCAAAGCACAACTTTGTAAACTCACATACGTGTCGCCTGTTCAATTATTGTATCAGGAAAACTGAAAAGTGATATATCACATTGTACAGCACAGGAACAAGTTTCAAATGAAAGA